>NC_056522.1:339376904-339411301 GCF_019175285.1 Sceloporus undulatus
AAATGGATACAGAGAGCCAACTGCAATTTCCTCTCATATGTAATGCATGCTTCTTGATGGATACACATCACTCTGAGACAGCTCATCTCTAAAGAGTAAAGGAAGCTATTTATGCTCAAGTCTTTGACTTGACCATATGACCAAGATAAAACATTTACATGCATCTTAATAGGCATATTATATATTTAAAAACAGTGGTAAACTTGTGAAGTCGAAGGCCTTCATGGCTGGCATCCATAGTTTTTTGTGGGGTTTTTGGGTTTCTAGAACATGGCCACGTAGCCCGAAAAACCCACAAAAAACAGTGGTAAACTTGCTGAATTTATTTGGAACTCAGTTTGACTCAACTGCTTATAAGTATGTTTAGAACACAAGTAAAGGAATTTAGTTTAAAAGTGCTTTAATCACAAAGTATACTACATTATTTTTTTAATGTCATGCTAGAATTCAAAAGTAATTACCATACATATGAAAGTATTTCACTGCCAGGCAGAATCCCCAAGTATTTAGTTGCTAGAGATACTTGAAAACTGCCCTACAAACCATTTTAGGGGAGAGCTCTCTATCTTCAGTCAAGATTGCTGTTTTGGTAACATAACAGGGGCCTGTAAAGTATTTTGAGTTCCAAAACAAAACAAAACAAAACAAAACCTGGATAAAATTTTAGAAAAATATGAGCACAAATACCATAACTCCAAAATTGAAGTATAAAAGAGAATAAAAGGACTCAATCGGTAAAAAAAAAAAAAAAGGTACTAGTGACAAGTCTCTGGGAATCCATACAACAGAATTAATTAATACAATATTTTCCTGCCTCAGTCCAAAAATCACAATGTATCATAAAATTGAAACACACTCCCCCCCCAAATAAAAGCCATATAAATACCACTCACCTCTGGACAGTGAGCAAACACAGGATTGTCCCATTCTGAAAGCAAGGACTGGACAGATTCTCCAGAAGTATCTAGAACAGAATGTATGTACAATCATGAAACTATAAGCAGCTCCATATTAGATTTTTATCATGCCACTGTCCTACTTCATTCACGCATTAGGAAGGCTGTTTCATATTTGCTATGTTTCCTGCCCCTTAAGATAAACTTTGTATAAGTCTCTAAGTAGGAAAAAGTCCACAAACTGTCAAGTATGAAGTTCAGCATCAGATTTCATTTTATTGCAAATACAAAGATTTTGCTGAATAAAAGTTATTTGTATATTTATTTATATTTGTATATTTTGTTATTTGTAAACAGAGCAATGTTTCTCCATCATCTGCCTAAAGCTATATTTGAGCAGCCATGTGATCTTTAAACAGGATGGTTATCTGTACAACAACCTATCATACTTTGAAATGTTAAAAAGACTTGAAGTCAGCTGCCAGTTCTGTTCCCACTATAGAAACATACATTCCAGAACAATAGTTAAAACTTCTTTGGTTCACACCCACAATGTAATTGACTTTGACCACACTAGAATTATTTCCAATTCCACACATCAAGTGATTCATACATGTCCCATTGTTAACAGGCCTTGAATCACTCCAAGTTTCTGTTGGGATAGGAGGCAGAATTTTTTGGTTTGTTATTATTTAACATAGTACTCTATGTCCTGGCAAACTGGGCCTACCTCTAAAAGCTTGGCTTGCAAAACTCCTCTCAGTCTGAGGTCTTGGAAGGAAGGGCACAATAAGCTCACTTCTAAAGGGGTGACATCGGCACTGAAACCCTAGATACTCAAGAAAATAATTATTTCTGCAAATTTTCTCGCAAGCAGATTTCTGCTTTAGTACAGAAATGACTGACGGCTCAAAGGATGATTAGCATCATAAGAAAAAGAACAGTTCATTCAGTATCATAAAATAGAGAAATAAAGAAACAAGCAATGTTATATGAATGACCAAAGAAACATCAATAAGGAGGCTTGCACATTAACTGTAACGTTACAATAGAACAGTGTATTCTATGTGTAGGGTAACCCCTTTGGAGTCAGGGGGCACAAGATACCTACAATAAGGTATAAAATTCCAGGGCAAGAAAGGATGCCACAACATGTAGAGCCTCCCAGAAGCAGAAGTGTAGTGCAACAAGGTGTAACAAAACTGGAAACACACAAGACTATCAGTTCAGACTACAGCAGTTCTTCCTCGCTCTTCCTCCTTCTCTATCTAATTGGCTTTAAGAGTCACAAATGTCCAGTTACAGCTTTCTGATGCTATGGTTGGCCACTATCCCACAGATCTTTACACATAGGCTGCACATATGCAACTCTGTATAAAGATGCCACATGCTTGGTTATCAAAGACTTAACAGTCGGTAACCCAATTGTGACGTTAGTCTTAATAATGCATCCGCACTTCAGAATCAATCCAGTCTGGCACCACTTTCAACAACCATGGGTGAATGCTAAGGAATTCTGGAATTTGTAGTTCATTGTGCTCAGAGCTCTCTGACAGAGACGACTAAATGTCTCAAAAAACATCAGTTCCCAGAATTCCACAGCATTCAGCCATGGTAGTTAAAGTGGTATTAAACTGGATTAATTCTGCAGTGTGAATGCAGCCTAAGTTTAAAAGAAAAGTTAGAAAGGTACTGTAACAGAACACCATCACTCAAAAAATCTTGGTGACTGAAATTTGCTATGTTTACTGTATTCTATGTGGATTTCTTATACCTTTAAAGAGAACTTAACTACAATTTTATTGAAGATACTTTCAATGTTTACTGGATCAATACTAACCTTTTAGGATTCTGGGTATTTTATTTTTATTGCAACAGGAAAAACCCAGCAGCTGATTAGAAATCTTAAAACCAAAGTATAAGATCAAATCAGGACCAGACTTTTCATGCCTACTGAGAAATTACTGCATCAAGCATATTAGATAACCAATAAACTTAAATTCTGCAAATTCATTTAATATTACTAATTATATGAGGACTGCAGAAAATACTGCTATGAATAACAATGTCTGTATATATGAAAGAAGTATTTCACACACGTGCGCGCACACACACGCGCACACACACAAAAATGACACTCAAAACTCATCTTCACAATAACGCTAAATGGTCAGATTTAAAACTCACTTCACTTACCATTCTCAATGACATTTACAGCCATAGTGCTTATATCTTTAGCACATACAGCCTGAGAGTCCCCACTGGGAGCATTATAGGTACTCAGTCCAGTCATTGGGTTGATGTACACTGTCTTGCCCAACGATGCATCAAACTGGTGCAACCACTCAAATGAATGCAACTGTGGTTTCTCATTATCTACTGCATTTGAATCATCTGTGGCATCTTCCAAATTACTGGACACAATCATGCTTTGAGATTCATAAACTTTCACAGCTTGCTTTGTAGATTCATTCATAATACCTACATCTTCACAGGAACCATCAGAATCCACCTCTCTATCAGACAAAGTTAAAGTTTTATTTTGCGAGACTGTATATTCTCCATCAGTGCCAATAAAACTATGTCTTACAGTATCTTCAACATCCTCTGATCTTCTGCTTGAGCTTCCCATATCATTAACCTGTTCATTAGACGTTGAGGCAAAAGAGCAACTCTCTGTCCATTCTTCTCTTTGGGAAAATTGAGGAATTTGACAGGTACTTTGCAAAACATTATTTTGAGATGACAGTTTCCATATGTTCTCATCATTTTGTCTTGACCATGCTTGGGATTGTTCTGAAGATGGCCCTGTGGATTCTGTACTTGAAACTCCTTGAAGGCTTTTCTTCATTTGAGATAATTTAGAAGCAAGTGTTCCTGTTATCTCAGTGTCAGAAACATTTTTCTTTCTGATTTGCAAGGAATCTTCCGGTGTTACAGGACTTACATTAAAAGCTTTTCCATTTAATAATTTTTCCCCCATGGAATGTTGAGACTTTTTAAAAGAAACCAGGCAATCACTGGCCCTATTATTAGACACACTGTCCTTGTTAGGAGTTTCACAAATGATGCACCTTTGAATATCTGTATTCACATCATTGAGAAACCTACCACAGACTGGAATCTCATCTTCAGCCCTCTTTTCCATATCAGCTATTGATGATGTACTTTTTATATTTCCATAATGTCTCTTAAATCTATCCAATGAGCCCAGCTTTCGATGTAAGCTTAATTTTGTAAAGCCACCAGATGTAGGCTTAAGTGAAAGTTCAGCCATTTGTCTACATTTAGTTGCACTGTCTAGAAGAGGAACTGAACCTGAAGAACCCACAGAACTATTTTTTTTTATATATGGTGCCCCCAAACCCACATTATCATTTACATGAACTGAACCTACCTTATTCTTTTGATTTGACAGATTTCCCATTTCTATGCACTCGTCTGTACTTTCTGTAGGATTTCTTTTGTTTGTTATCTTTAAATATTCTTGACTATTTAGAACCTGTCCTAAAAATCCCTGTCTATTTTCAAATACATCCCTGGCACTTACTGGGCCTAATTTAGACTGCCTGCTTAAAGGACCATTTCTTTCTCTTGCGCTATGTGGTTGCTGCTGATTTTGCACCAAATGTGTTATAAGGCCTGTGGAACAGAGCCTCATTGGTCCCCATCCCATTACCTCTGCTCCATTAGTATCTGATCCTGTAGAAAGTTCCTTGTCCTCTTTCACTGTCTTATATTTTCCCTGCAAGTCACATCCCAAAACAAATTCATACTTAAACTCATTAGCATCTTCCACCATTCCTGCATGTTCTGCTGTGACAGAGTTCAGCCCACTTTCCCGAAATGCCTCATCTTGTTGATTACTTATATCTTTATCAGATTTCTCAGTGCAAAGGGAAGTACTGGCATGGTTGTCTATTTCTAACGCAACTGATCTGTCCTGCCCATCACATTCTTGGGGCAACTTGGAACTAGTTACTTCAGTCTGTGGGTTAACCAATATACATGACGTTTCCTGTAGGTTATTCAATTCAGGGAGATTTGGAGTAGTGCCATTTTTATTGCTCAAAAGATTGTCTGCTTTACTGTTTTCAAGTTCAAGAACAGCTTCATTGGTGCCAGTTAAATCTGGGCAAATACCTACTCTCTCCACATTGTTAATAGGTTCTGTGTGATCCGATGCAGTCTTTGCAAGAATTATTTTCCTTTTGACAGACTTTGATTGCAGATTAAACATTTCATAAGAATCCACAATATTATCACAGGCTCTCTTAAAACTCTCCTGCCTGCCTGTCTCCTCTGGGATAGAAGTCTGTAAAGCTACAGCATTATCCAAACAAAAGCCATTGTTTTCATTAAACTCTTTAATGTCTTCACCACACAGCTCAATATATAGATGTTCTCGCTTTAAGAATGCTTTTATTCCTTCTTCAATGCAAGTCAGGAGAGCAGCCCAATTGCGAAACTCTATGAGAGTTTTTGCAGGTTCCAAACACACATCATACTCATCATATTGACACTTCACATTGATAACAAAGACTCCATAGAGCTCTGAGCCAGAGCGATGACGAGCGGGACTTGAAGTCAGCGATCCACTTTTTGCCTTAGATATAACACTTTGTTTTCTTAGTAAAAAATCAATAAGTTTATGCAATCTTGTTTTTAATACCAGTCTATTATTTACATATAAAAACTGAATATTTTTATTGTAATGTCCTTCAGTACTGACAAAACCACTGATTTCAAATCCTCCAGACTTATAATTTATTTCTCGTAATTTCTGTGATTTGCTTAGACCATAAATCTGAGAAAACCGTGAGCACATATCTTTTGTCTTGGACAGCTGAAGCATCATTGAGCAGGAGGTATCATTTCTTAAAGAAAAGGAGACAAAAGGATGAATAAGTGAAATGGCTTCTATTTTATGCCTCACTCTCTCCAGTTCCAGTATGGAGTCCATGCACTTTCTCCGCACAGGTAAGTGACAGAATAAGTTGTACACGGCCACTGTTGTTCCAGCACTTGGTCTATTCAATTCCGTCTCACAAACCTCCAGTCCTTTCCCATTGTGAAACATTTTCAGGAAGCTTTTTGCTATTTTATTTGTCTTGGATGATATTTCCAGGATGCTAGCCATGTTTGCAATGCTTGCCAAGGCTTCTCCACGGAAACCATAAAAACGTAGATTCTCTAGGTCTTCTACTGAGCAGCACTTACTAGTAAAATACCTATTCCCAACTTTGCTGAGATCTTCTTTTCCCATACCACAGCCATTATCCACCACCTGGATCTTCAATGTTTCCAGATCAACTCTAACAGCCACACAAGTAGCTTTAGCATCTATGCTGTTAAGAACAAGTTCCTCAGCACATTGCCCCAATGAGTTGATGGCCACTCCAGACCGGAAACAGGCTTGTACTTCTTCAGGCAAGCATCTGATCATTGCAAAGCAGTAAGGAAAAATCCGGAGACTGGAAATATGTCACTGCTTGTTCTGTTATCTCCTGTTGGAAAACAAATAGTTCGCAGCTTAATTTAAAGGGCTTTTTAAAAAGAAAAGACAAAGACAAAGCCTTCACAAATCTCTTTTGTGGTTGTTGTGTGTCTTCAAGTCAACCCTGATTTATGGTGACCCTATCATGGCAAGTTTCTTCAGGTGGGGTTTGCAATTGCCATCCTCTGAGGTTGAGAGGATGTGACTTGCTCAGGGTCCCTATTGGGTTTATATGTCCAAGCCAGGATTTGAACCCTGGTCTCAGAGTCCTAGTCCAATGCTCAAACCACTACGTCTCTCTGGCTCTGTCACAAATCTCTTAGCACTTCCCTAGCATGTTCCTGTGGTCAGTTTTGTTTTATCTGTTCCAGTCCCTAGATTAGAAACATCCAGTTACAGAATACTGCTTCAGCCGCAGGGGAAGGCAATGGCAAACCTCCTCTGAATACATCTTGCCAAGAAAACGCCCTGATAGGGTCACCTTAGGATTGCCATAAAGTTGGATACGACCCAAAGGCACACAACAACAACAAATGACAAAATACTGATTGTCATCAGCAATCAATTTGTGGTTCAGGTGACCTTGGGCAAGTCACACTCTCTCAGCCCCAGGGGAAGGCAAAGGCAATGCTGCTGGAGAAGCTTGCCAAGACAATAATTCAAAGATATAGCCATGTTGGTCTGTAGAATCAGTCTGTAGAGAGATCTCCAAGAAAGAAGGTGGCAGCATGAGCCTTCAAAGACTTAAGTCTACTTCCTCAGGTGCATTTGGGGAATATAGTATGCAGAGAGATCTGTAGCCCCTTTGAGACTCACTCCAAGAAAGAAGGTGGCAGCATGAGCCTTCAAAGACTTAAGTTACTTCCTCAGGTGCATTTGGGGAATATAGTATGCAGAGAGATCTGTAGCCCCTTTGAGACTCACTCCAAGAAAGAAGGTGGCAGCATGAGCCTTCAAAGACTTAAGTCTACTTCCTCAGGTGCATTTGGGGAATATAGTATGCAGAGAGATCTGTAGCCCCTTTGAGACTCAGTCGCTGAGAGAAAGAAGAGGGCAGCATGAGCTTCCCTACAACCCAGTCTCCTCCTCTCTCTTCAAAGCACCTGAGGAAGGAACTGAGGTATAGGGAAGCTCATGCTGCCCTCTTCTTTCTCTCAGCGACTGGGTCTCAAAGGGGCTGCATGAGCTCTGCTGACCTGCCAAGAGAAGACCAGGATAGGTTTGCCTTAGGGTCGCCAGCAGCGGCGTTGTCCTTATTCTCCGCAAAGGGAGCTTGGCCTGCCTTGCCTGCAGCCTCAGGGCCGGGAGAAGCAGCAGCAACGCCGGCCTCCTCCGCCGCCTCCTCCCCAGACTGTGCCCTTTTAAGAGATTTTGGACTTCAGCTCCCAGAAGCCTCGGCCATGTGGGCCCATACTCTGGGATTCTGGGAGCTGGAGTCCTAAATCCCTTGAAGGGCAATTCTGGGAGCACCGCCGTCTGAGGCACAGTTCCCCCCGTCCCCTCCCTCTCTCCTCCGCCTTCCTCCCCGGAGAAATTCACCTCCTCCTCAGCAGACTTCTCCCGCCGCCTCAGCCGTTAAGCGCCGGACGTTGGCGGGGTTTCTAAGGGGAAGGCGAGGAAGGCTCGAGGAGCTACAAAGGCTCATTTTGCAGCGCAGGACGGAGCGCCTCGCGGGGCACCCTGGGCCTTGTAGTTCCGCAACCCTCATGCCCCCGCCTCCTGGCGCCATTTTCCTTCCACTGTAATCTTAATGAGGAGGTGTCAAGTCACCACAAATCACTACACAATACACTCTTCCCTCACATTTGCAGCTTTGACTTATTTATTAATATGTTCTCTCTAGGCATATCTAGGTCCTCCAGTGCAACTCCATGGTCAACTGTAACCTAAAGTCACACTGAAGCCTGAATTTCTATTTATATTAATGTGTTTAGTTTTTGTTTTGTAATGTCCTACATCTTTTCTTGAACATCCTACATTTTGCAGTGCCTTGTCCTCCTTTGGAGTTATGACATCTGATCCTGGATATGTATCTTCATTTATGTGTCGGCTGCCTTAGTTTCCGACTTACGACAACCATGGGGTTTCTTGGGGTTTGCCATTGCCATCCTCTGAGGCTGAGAGAGCATGACTTGCCTAAGGTCACCCAGTGGGCTTCATGGTCAAACTGGGAATCGAGCCCTGGTCTCCAGTATTCATAGCCAGGTGCTACTGATCAGGGATGGGATGATACAGTATTTAGTGTTTCTTAAACTAGCCCCTATATGCAGAAAACATTGTGCCCAGAGGAGGCTTAGACTCAGAGGCAAATCTAAGATTTGTGATACAATAGGTGAAACCCACAAAGCCCTGTAACAATTACTGAAGAAGGTCAATGAGGAAAGTGGCAAGACAGGCTTAAGGTTGAACATCAAAACAAAACAGAAGATCTACAAGAGTTCACCCTAGATAATGAGAAAATTGAAATAGAAGGCCCCAACAGACAGGCCAAAATAAAGCTGCTTCAGGTCACTTTGAGGTATGCTGCTTAAATGATGCATGCATCTTAAGAGTCCAAAAGCTGTGCCTAAGCCACGCTCCACTCCTAAGGACTGGAACGCAGCTTTACTGCAGCTTCTGGCCTCTTAAGATGCATGTGTCATTTAAACAGCATACATTATTATTAACCTTTATTTATGAAGCGCTGTAAATTTACACAGCGCTGTACATGCAATCCTTTTAGTTAGACGGTTCCCTGCCCTCAGGCTTACAATCTAAAAAGACATGACACAGAAGGAGAAGGGAGTGGTGGAGGGAAAGGGTAAGAGGTCCAGCAGTTCCTCTCAACCTCCGAGGCCTGGACCAAGGCAGGTGGACTGAAGGGAGGGCTTGGCTTCAAAATGGAAGGTTAATCATTATCCAGGGAAAATACATACTCACAAGTAGGATAATGCATATACAGTACATAGCAATACAGGAAATGGATCGATAAACAGCCAACAACAGAACATCAGATAGTAAGCGACAATTATGTGATGCCTGGGAAGGCAAAGTAAGCCAAAGTAACCCAAAGCAGCTTTATTTTGGCCTGTGTTTGGGCCCAGGGTTCTCATACTATGGGGTCAAATAGTGCTCACAATGGAGACTGCAATCAAGAAATTAGAAGACTAGGCATGGGAAGGCCATCTATGAAAGAACTGAACAAGATCCTAAGTGTAAAGATATAACTCTGAACACTAAAGGGAGTATAGTCCAAGCCACTGTATTCCTCACCAGCATGTATGGAAACGAGATCTGGATTGTGAAGAAGGCCAATAGAAAGAAAATCAACTCATTTGAGATGTGGTACTGGAGAAGAGTGGACAGCCAAGAAGACAAACAAATGAGTCCTTGAGCAGATCAAGCCCAAACTCTCCCAGGAAGACAGGATGACTAAATTGATGCTGTGCTACTTTGTCCACATATTGAGAAGGGATGAATCATTGGAAAAAATGATAATGCTAGATGAGGTAGAAGGCAGTAGAAAAGAGAGGAAGACCACACGCCAGATGGTTAGACTCAAGTCAGAGGCCACAGGCCCAAGCCTTCGGGATCTGAGCAAAGAAATGGAGGACAGTGAAGTTGAAGGCTTTCATGGCCGGCATTCAGAGTTTTTTGTGGGTTTTCCGGGCTATGTGGCCATGTTCTAGAAGAGTTTCTTCTAGCCAGCTGTGGCTGGCATCTTCAGAGAATGTTTGCCTGGAAAGGAGTTGGGTATATCACACAGGTTACACAATATATATAACACAATATAATGTCAGGAAGAAACTCTTCTAGAACATGGCCACATAGCCCGAAAAACCCACAAAAAACAGCGGAGGACAGTCTTCTAGATGTCTTATCCACAGGGTCATCATGAGTTGAGGTCAACTTGAAGGCAGTTAATATTATCACCAAAAGTGGTGGGTTATTTTTGTGGGGAAAGGCTGTATGTTGCAAGGAACTCAGGAGCTTCATTACATCTTTGAACAGTGTTAGCGATGGAAGCATAAGTTTCACTCCACAACTGTGCATTCAAATACACTGCTTTATTCCCCCCCCCCAGGAATGTATAGCAACTATTTATTTATTTGGTAGAAAACAAAGGGCTAATTCTGAGATAACACCTGGGAAAATCTTGCTCCCTGCCTCCCATTATCTCAGTCGTTATGAAATAGTATCTTCACCTATAACCACAGGTCTCATGGAGGATAAAGCTAGCAGTGGTTGCCAGCACTGTGGCTATATATATCTTCATTTAGAGGCAGTACGTTTTTCAACAGAAATTAATAGGGAATGGAAGCAGAAACTGATATTGCCTTCATGTCTAGCTTGTGAGCATCTGGTTGGCTACTATATTATTGGACCAGAATGCTGAAGTAAGTATTACTAACCCAATACTCCTCTTCTTCTTTTCTCTGCCTTTTTACTTGCCTCATTTTCATTAAGCCACAGCTTGTTTCCTGGTCATACTGGAGTGTGAGAAATTGTGAGAACTGGATTTTCTATAGTATAGACTGGACTTACATTATCCTAATTTCTTTAAAACAAATCATTTTGCACACATAGCCTCCCACGTTCTGTCACATGCTATGCTCTTCACCAAGTAACAGGAAAAACTTATGGAAAAGTATTACAACCAAAGACATTTCATAAAACATCTAAAATAAACAATTAATTTGTATGGGAACTAGAAATATCATTAACATTCCCTGAACAAAACTGTAAGACAGTCCATTCACTTGAAACTTTTTGGTGTGGCAATCCAATTTTTGCATATACTCCTGTACATGTGAAATATCAGCATGCCAAGTTCATAGGTCACTGAGTCTGTCTGTATATTAGAACATTCAATGCAATAACAATATTAAATAAATAAATATATAAACAAATAAATAAAACTTAGGACTGAACAAATCTGCATGTGAACAATGAATAAAAAGAAAAGGGATCTTGAGGCTCTTTCCATTAATTAAATGGTTCCCTCCCTTGGCTCTTCTTATTTGACAATACAAAAGTCACTATGGTCTAAATGAGCAATCTTCTTCTCATTGCGGAATTCAGCTTTCTCAATGTTGGACTTGGGACTTCCTGTCTTCCGAAGCCATTCTTGAAGCTGCCGCACCTTGACAGTTGGGCCTTGGATCTGTCCTTTCACGGAGCCATAGTCAGTGTTCTGGACCCAGCCAACCACACCTAGCTTTTTCCCTTGTGCCTAAAAAAGAAAAATACATCTACAGATAACTTCCTTAAAAGATGTGAAAATCTATCTGATTGTAGAGAAAACTACAAGCCACCTTTTTACACGAATTGATATTCTTAAAAGAATAACATTTCTGCTGTTTAACACAAGTTTCTGTTATGTCAACCCTTCATCCCCACTCCTGGCAAACTGAATCTATCTTGAAGTAAGAGGCAATAGCTAAACATGTGATTCTAACAGCATTAACCCTGTAGGTGTCTATGTTGGCCTTCCACATCCACAAATTCCTTTTCCACGCATTCAACCATATATATATGAGTTCCAAAAAGCAAACATTGATTTTGCCATTTTATATACGGGACACTGTTATATTACGCCACTGTATGTAATGGGATTTGAGCATCCATGGGAGTCCCAGAATCAAACCCCAATAGTTTTGATTCCCTGCACTCCCAAGTAAGTCGTGTTAAATTCAGTGGGACTTAAATGGATACAGAATTGCAGCCTAAGTTGCCTAGGTTTTAAATATTACTATCCTATTCATATCTGATAGCCAGCATGGTGTAGTGGTTTGAGTGTTGGACTATGACTCTGGAGACCAGGATTCAATTCCCAACTCGGCCATGAGACCTTGAGCAAGTCACACTCTCTCAGCCTCAGGGGAAGGCAATGGCAAACCACCTCTGGACAAACCTTGCCAAGAAAACCCCATGACAGGGTCCCCTTAGGGTTGCCGTAAGTCAGAAAGGACTTGGAAGGCACACAACGCACACATATACATTCATGCCTACTCCAAGGTAAGCCCCTTATTCCAACAGGGATTACTGGACACATAATCCTTGGCCTTCAGAACTGAGGGCTCAGCGCTGTGTGTCTTGTCTGCCTTAAAGTCATTTCTGACCTATGGCAACCCTTAGGCTATCATAGGGTTTTCCTGGCAAGTTTCTTCAGAGGAAGTGTTGCCCTAGCCTTCCCCTGAGGCTGAGAGAGTGTGACATGACCATATCTGGTCAAGCATCTGAGGAAGCAGAATAAAGTCTACGAAAGAGCGTTTTTTCCTTTCAGTTACTCTCAAAGGTGCTACAAGATCTCTCTGACTTGACCAGAGCCACCCAGCAGGTTTTCATGGCCAAGCTGGGATTTGAACCCTGATCTCCAGAGTCACAGACCGACTCTCAACCCTGGACGCCACATTGGCTCACTACTGAACCCAAGTAAGTACTACAGAGGACTTGTAGCACCTTTGAGCCTCACTGAAAGAAAGAAAATGGCACCATGAGCTTTTGCAGACTTCAGCCTACTTCCTCAGATGCATATATATATGCCACATAGTCATTCTCAGACACCTATGGAATACATATCTGTCTGTCCCTGGCTGCCACTCCACTGAAAGCATCTGAGGAAGTGGATTTCAAGTCTCTGCGAAAGCTGCCGCTGCCACTTCCCCTCTCTCAGTGGTCTCCATGGCCAGGAGAAGGCCTCTCTCCGTCCTGACCTACTAACCCGGCTATTAGACCTCCGGAGACCTGAAAGCTCCGGCCAGAGAGGGCACCCACCTGCGTGTATTTGCGGAAGAACACCCCTTGGACTTTGCCGAAGACCTCGTAATCGACCGAGAGGAGGCCGTCTCCCTCGGCCATGGCTGGGGGGCCCTGGATCAAAAGACAGAGACACGTTAGACCGGGAGAGGAGGAGGGCCGGGCCGGGCCATGTCCGCCACCCGCAGGGCTCCAGGCTCAAGGGAGGAGAGAGAGGAGGAGGAGGCAGGAGGAGGGAAACAAGGGCCCTTGCCCACTTCTCCAAGAGGAGGGACGAGGAGGAGGCGGGCCAGGGGCGCTTCCCCGCCGGTGCCGCCTTTCCTCGCAGCCTCATGGAGAGAGAAGAGCGGGCAGGAGCTGCCCCTTTCGGACCTGAGCAAGTTCTTCTGGCTCTGAGGTTCAGGTTCAGACTCCAAAACCAAGAGGCCTTCCCCGCCCCTCAGAGCTTAGCCCCGCCTTCCAGCCAGAGACGGCCAAATCAGCGGCCAGCGCGCGCGCGTCACTCAGCCCCTCCCAACCGCCACTAACGGCTTTCTCCGTATAATAAATCAGTGATCAGTATCCTGGATTTCCTAGGGACTTCAGCTCCCAGAATCCCAAACTATTGGCCGACGTGGCTGAGGCTTCTGGGAGTGAAGTCCAAATCTCTTAAAGCACAGTTTGGGGACCACGAGTAATAGGGGCCAGTGCGCATGTGGCCCTATTACTCAGTGGTCCCCAAACTGGTTCCCTTGCAGAGATTTGGACCTTCACTCCCAGAAGCCGTTTATAATGTCGCCGGGACCAACCGAAGTGCGGCTCGTGATAATCAAGAAATAATAAGAAGAGGTTTGTTTCCATAGGGCGGGGAGGAGGGGCACAGCAACGTCCCTCCCTCAAGATGATCGGACTTCAACTCCCAGCATCGCCCGCCAGCATAAACCAACGTCAAGGCATCATGGGAGTTGTAGTCTGGGAGCTGACAGCGGTGAGCGTGGTTATCGAAACAAACCGGAAGTGGCTAGAGCGAGCGCGACGCGTTGCTAAGCAACGGCTGTAAATAACCTCCAAAGGTTCTGATGGGTCCCGAGAACTTGCGCCAGGGCGCGCGCCAGCCCTAGTTGCCATAGCGACCGAGGCGCCCCGAGGCCTAGTCGCCTTTCTGACTGGCCGATCCCTGCCTCGCGTGGGACTGCGGCCGGTAACGGCTGCCAGCCTGGCAGGCCACCAGGAGGAGCCTCACCTCTCAGGACAAATACATACTAACCTTCCCACAAACACCGGACGCCTTTCTCCGGAGACCGAGAGGCCGATCCGAATCGAACACACACCTGTTTTCCTACTTTATGTTTGAACCAGTCGCCCGGAGGTAAGTCGCCTCTGCTGGGAAGAGCGCCCGGTCAGCCAGCCCTTGGGGGCCTTCCTCACTGGGATGGAGGCTGGGGATTCTCTGCCTGTGTATTATTATTATTATTATTATTATTATTATTAATATCCCGCCCTTCTCCCAAGGCTTTAAACGTTAAAAAACAGAGTGCAGTTAAAAACATACAAAAATAGTATATTAAAATAGAATTGAATTGTAACAATAATTAAAACAAATTCAGTACTAAAATCCCATTTAAAAGATTAAAATGCTTAAAATACATTAAAACAATATTGTATGTATAATTAAAGCAATGTATTATATATATACACACACACAGAGTATATGTACAGTCAGCCCTCCATATTTAATACTAAAATCAAAATTGAAAGATTAAAATGCTTAAAATACATTAAAACAATAGTGTGTGTGTGTGTGTGTGTGTTTGTGTATATATGTATATATACGCACACACATTAAAGCAGTGAGGCTAAGGGCTCTCTGGCTGAATATTCTTCACCCGCCCTTCCTTCCTAAACTACAAGTCCCAGAATGCATCAGGAGGCAGGCACAGCATTTAAAGCGAATTAGTCTCGTTTTAAGAGGGTAAAGTGATAAGATCATAAGGTGAACTCATCAGGTTTTTCTTGGCAATGGCAATGGCAGATTCATTTATATACTGCTTCATGCCACACAGAGCAGTCTCTAAGCAGTTTACAGCCGTAAGCCAATTGCCCCCAACAATCTGGGTACTCCTCGGAAGGATGCCAGGCTGTCGACCCAGAGCCCCTGGCTGCTGTTGAACTCACAACCCTGTGGTTTGTGCATGAGCGGCTGCAGTGCTGGCAGAGGTTCAGAGGGGGTTGGCCATTGCCATCCTCTGAGGCTGAGAGAGTGTGACTTGCCCAAGGTCACCCAGAGGGTTTCCATGGCCAAGCAGGAGTCAGACCATGGCCTCCAGAGTCATAGTCCAGCACTCAAACCATTACGTCATGCTGGCTTCTCTACACATATCTAATTGCACCTATTTTAGTTGTACTCCGCTGTGGTTGCTTTAGAGTTAGTGTACTAGTAATCCTCAGTCAAATATCTATCAGGACATATCAACATTATCCTATTTTGCTGTTTCCATTTCAGGTCAGTAACCTCACAGAAAAATAGGATTGGCCATCATATATTATTGTGTTTTCTGAGACCTTCCATGATGGATAAACCCACTATTTAAGTATTCTGCATGCTACCAATGGTCAGCGAGATGCTATAGAGTGACGCAAAGCAGGATAGTGATCTTCACTCATAATTAGTAGTCTCCATCCTCTGATAGAAAAAGGCATTTCAGGAGCTTGATTAGAAATACCAGTTCTAGTATCTCCTGGTCAGACGTGGTTGGCACACAGTTCTGTCCTGGGAATATTTAGGAAATATTACTGTTATACATTTTATATAGAAATGCCTTTCAGATCTCCAAGATGGAGTTGGTTCAGAATACAGCTAGCACATTAGTAACTATGACAAGAGATTATGAGTATTTCACACCTATGCCTGAAGAATTCACTGTCTACTTTGTGTTTCCCAGTACAATTTCTGATGCTAGTGCTTGTTCTCAAAGCTCCATACAGGATTCTAGAAAGAAGGCCACAAACATACCATGTATGTAACTTGTTGCATTCATTCCCCCAAGCTTTACTGGAAATGCTGAATGGCTCAGTTGCAGCTGACTCCGTGTTCACATATGGATCCAACAGCATGCAATCCAAATCTTCCTGCCAGGAGAGATGTCGCACAGAGGCGCTCAAAGAACAGTCCCAGCTAAAGCACCTGAGGACTAATATCCAGCAACAGCACATGTCCAGCAAAGATAAGAAGCAGTCTCATCTTCATATCCAAAAAGGACACAGTGCTTCCTCTTCTCAGTCTGCAGAAAGCACTCGGCTGATTTTAGAGAAGGCAGGCTTCTATTCCGCTGGCCCTTGCGACTGGTACCTCAAAGGCCAAGCCAGCTCTCTGCCCTTTCATTGGAGAACCAAACGGAGAGAAGGTGTTGACAGGTCATACCCACTTAAACCAGTCTTTCATCCTAACGTGGGGAATCCTGACCTTTCCAGTTCCTCAACCAGAGAGACTCCTATTGGTACTAGCTCAGAGAAAAAAGGAAGATTACCTACTGTCAAGGTTCAGCATAGTAGAGTGCCATGCCCTTCTCCTATTGAAGAATCCAAAAAAGCAACTTCTCATTCACAGTGGGCAGAGTCGGGCTACATTCAAAAACTGGAGGCTGCTGGACGGAGCTTGGAGGAAGAGATCCAGCGAAAGGAGGCCCTCCTCAGGGAAAAGCTGAGGAGAACAGAAGATGAGCTTCGAAGAATCCAGTGGGAAAGGCAGCAGGCTGAGGCAGAAGCAAGAAGGGAGCAAGGAGCACTATGGGTCCCGGAGAGGAAAGCAGCAGGTATTGTGCCGGATTGTTTTTCCAGATCTACAGTCCAACTTCATGCCTGTCAAAAGGCACATGTTTCAGAGAGCCCCATAGCCTCAGTGGGGTCAGTGGGGGTTGCTGTGCTTCCCAAGACAATTCATATTGAAAGGCTAAAAAAACAAAGGTTGGTGGCCAGCAACAGTAAAATTCAAGAAAACGCACACCACATTTCAGCCACTACTAGCTCAGAAAGGGCTCCTGTGCATGACCCAGCTGTTTCAGTAGCAACCCCTTCAGAGCAGGTTGACTGTTTGGCAGCAGAACCATCATTACATAGGGAGGCTCCAAGCGGTGTGGAGGAGAGGGCAGAGTGCTGTATCTGTGGGAGGAGACTTTACCGCTCCAGACTGGAGAAGCATGTAAGCATCTGCAGCAAGAATCATGGCTCCAAGAGAAAAGTGTTTGATTCGAGCAAAGCTAGAGCAAAGGGCACAGAACTGGAGACTTATCACCTCATGAATGGCTCAGATATCTCCAAGGTAATACACATACCTAGTTATTATATATATATCCTGCTGTTTCTTTTGTTTGTATGGTGATTTTATCCAGTCTCTGATATAAGTGCTGACCAGCCTGAGTTCTCCTTAGTTTTAATAAAATAACATACCAGCATCATTTCCTTCAGACCATTTTCTGGCATGCATTTCGTATGGCTTGGAAGAAATTCCCCCGAAGGTATGCAGAGTTACAGATAACTCTTGAAGATCCCTAAAGTGCCTCTGTTTTCCATTCAATATTTAAATGTAGTCACAAGTAAGGTACCATAATATCAAGAAACTGCACCAGACAAGATTCCAGAAAGAAACATGAAATCTAAGTTAATCTAAGTTAAGTTCAAGTCTCTGAAATCTGGGCTAGAGAGGATAGGCTTTAAATTATTAGACCTCTTTTGTCAAAAAAAAAAAAAAAAAGAGCAGGTCCGAGGATGAAAAAAACAAGTGCTCAGAACTATCAAGTTAAAATAGGAGAACACATAACATTAAGTAAAAGTCATAGTCATAAAATAGCATTACAGTTAGGAGCTCATGGATATTTGTACTTAGGAGTCACAGAATAGGAAAGGCTAATGCAATTAGAAATCCTGTTCAGAGTATGTCTGATTTCATCATCCAGTTAACTCAGTTAAATATTCACAGTTCTAGAGACCAAAAAACATCTACACTCCAATGACAATATTCCATTAACTTGAATTAGGCTAAGTTAGATAGAAAATGCAGTGGTTTCGGTTTGCCATGGGCCTATGAACAAGATGACCTGACTTTATTTTTAGTCATTCAGTTCAGCCAGTAAGTCTGGTCTTCATATACATTGTGTGGTTTGACTTGTCCAATTACTGCATTAGAAATATCCAGTCCTCCATGTGCATGATAGAAAGAAACATCAAGAAACAGCATGATGTGAGCTACCAGGGTTGTACTAATGGTTTCTTCTATTCCACCTTGTCACTACAGGGAAAAACTTCCAATCAGTGCTCTGAGGCTTCCAGGCAAAGCAGTGACAGATCTAAGCAAAGCAACTGGAAACAGAAGCATGAATCTTTCATCACGACATTGCGCAGGGCTCGTGAGGTCCAACGAGTAATCTCCAAAGGGGGGAAGGCCTCAGATCTACCCCCAGCACCTGCCATGAACCCAGACTACAAACTGTGCCCATATTGCAGCCGTCAGTTTGCACCTAAGGTAGCTGAGAGACACATTCCCAAGTGCAAGAACATTAAGAACAGACCCCCACCACCACACCAAAAGAAACATTGCTAGTAGTGGACCAAGGTGACTTCTGCAACTACCAGTTGAATTGAGGCTCACTGCTGTTTCCCTGTTCAACAGTGTTTCCAATATTGTTGCTTTTAAAAAATACTAAAGTATAAAATTAGTGAAAAGCCCATGAACTATGAACAGATTGATTAAAGCCTTTGTATTATATGCTAAGATCAGAATATTAAGAAAATAGAGAGGTTTTTCATTTTCTGGGGCTGCTACTATAAGTGCTCAGTTCCCCTCCTATGTAATTGTTCACAAGAATTGCTTTGGCAGAAAGTGGAATTTCAGTCTACCCCTTACAATGTTGCATTGGTATGCTATAAAGAAGTCCTACTGCCAAATATTGGAAAGGGATTATCACTGCCTTCTCCCATGAGCAGTTTCTTCTAGACATCTGCTAAGTGGGACCATAATTCTTTGTTTACCTATCCTGCTGGGGACATTTTGAGTTTCCTAGGTTTTAAAGCTACCTAAATGTACAGTTTTGTGTTGACGACAACAACAAAAAAGCACTTTTCTTCAGTATAATTCAAAATAAGATTAATATTATTAGCCTAACAACTGCTACTAGCATAACAACTGGAAACGTATGATACTTTTTTGAATGTATCACACTGAATTCAGTGCTTGCTAGTGGAACGTTTCTGTCAATCTCACCCCATGCTGCCTAAAAATCAGCATTGGTAGGTTTCCTGGCACTCCCGACTTGGTTTTTAGGGCAGACAGGTGTGCAGCAGAAAGCAGGGAGATCACCCTTTCCTGATTCATCTATTCTACTAGTAAAAGTCCATCCTGAGATCCTGCCTACTGCATGTTCCTTCTCATATTTGATTTGGAAGTTTCTAGTCACCTAGTCTCTATAGTCACTTTCTTTGCCCATGTTCAGCTACTAACACTCAGTTTGTCTCATCTCTTCAAAGGTATCTCTAAGAAAACAGCTGCATAGAAACTAGAAATGATTATATTAGGATATATTATTTCAGTGTGATCTGATGTTGCTCATTTCCTACACCTTTATGCAGCCATAACCTCAAGGAAAAGGAAATGTGAGATGGTTCAGGAAATATGCATTTGGGATAGTTGTCACTTTAGCAGCTAAGACATCTGAGAGGTGGCCAGCCAAAGGAAGTGTTCAACAAATAAGGAGAATGATATAAACAAATAAGGAGAATGATATACAAAATAAAACAGCTGGCATTCTTACAGTGTCAAAAACAAATGTAATCTGTAGGAAAATATGAATAACATGGTAATTTGTATGGCAAAGCAAAAGTATAAATTATTAACTGGGAATCCAAAGCATGGAAGAATATACTGCCATTTTGTCACAATTTCTTCCCAAATACCAACTTCATTTTATGCATTATAACATTTTAACATTACGTGGTTCAAAAGAATTGCTACACATTTTCTGTTAGATCCAAAATACAAGACTGATGCAAAAACCACTTCTCTGCACTGCATGTATAGCCCCTAAAAATTCCCCTTGTTTTTTTTTTTAACAAGTGTTTTTAAATCCAAGAAGGTTATCAAAGCAAAGGGGCTCAACTTTCCCTGGTACCAGACAAGTGGAAGATATAGACCCATTTCAGAAGGAATTAGAGAAAAATCCAGGGCCTATTTCAGGTGGTGGCAGTTTAAAAATTATTTCTATAATAAAATAGGCCTGTCATCCTTACAGGTAGAAAAACCAGAAACGTGCATTATTTAAAAAATAAAATACTAAATTACAATGCTGGATTCTGCACTTGCTCATTATTACTAGAGAATACAGAATATATTGGCCAAATTTGCATGGAAGAATAAATCAATGTTCTAGAAAATCCTGGCTTGCAAACAGAACAACACAGCCAACGATTCCATGCCAGCCTAATAAAAAACAATTTTTAATTTGATCAAATCCGCAAATATCCAGAACAAACAAATTGTGAACCAACGGACACAGCTTGTTCATGGTAACCTAGGATTTTCCAGAATTATTGCCATACAGTCTTAACTGCTGCCTCTTTCCACAAGAACATGAGGCATTTATCCTGTCTCCCTGGAATCACTTCTTATCTCTTTTTTTCTTTTTCTTTTCAGTAGAGCCACAAGCTTGGTAGATTAAGGAAATGCTGTGAATGTAGCATATCTTAATTTCAGTAAGGCTTTCAACAAGGTCCTCCATGATATTCTTGCAAACAAGCTAGTAAAAGGGATCTAGGAGTTCTAGTAAACCACACAAGTTGAACATGAGTGATGCAGCAGCTAAAAACAGCCAATGCGATTCTAGGCTGCATCAACAGATGTATAATGTATAGATCAAGGGAAGTAATAGTATCACTCTATTCTGCTTTGGTCAAGCCTCACTGGAATACTGTGTCCAGTTCTGGGTACTACAATTAAAAAATGACCTTGAGAAGCTGGAGCGTGTCCAGAGGAGGGTGACCAAAATGGTGAAGGGTCTGGAAACCATGTCCTTATGAGAGACTTGGGGAGCTGGGTATGTTTAACCTGGAGAAGAGGTTAAGAGGGGATATGATAGCCCTGTTTAAATATGTGAAGGGATGTCATATTGAAATTGGAGCAAGCTTCTTTTCTGCTGCTCCAGAGACTAGGACCCAGAGCAGTGGATGCAAAAGAGATCCCACCTGAACAGCAGGAAGAACCTCCTGACAATAAGATGTGTTCGACAGCAGATCACGCTCCCTTAGCAAGTAGTGGAGTCTCCTCCTTTGGAGCGTCTGGATGGCCATCTGTTGGGGGTGCTTTGTGAGTTCGTGCATGGCAGGGAATTGGACTGGATGGCCCCTATGACTTAGGTTTTCCCTATAATTCCAGTTCAGGGAACTTGACATCCACGGAGATTGAAAGGCACCATGTATATGCTTTTATTTTACAACTAAAGCCACAACTCAAATTATATCCTATAAAGAGACCCACCTCTATTCGTAATACAAGCAATATATACTGATGCTTTTTCTCATATATTCTGCATGTTTGGAACCTCTGCACACAGAAATAGATAAAAATTTGGTCTCAAAGGGCAGCTTGATAACCAGGGAGCATTGGTAGATGGTTGTAACAATTAATTATTATAAGCAATAGGTCTATGTAACTCCTGCATATTTTGACATGAACTTCCTGACAGAGCTGTTCAACAGTGGAACATACTCCCTCATAGTGTGGTGGAGTCTCCTTCTTTGGAGGTCTTTAAACAGAGGCTGGATGGCCATTTGTATGGGGTGCTTTGATTGTAAGTTCCTGCATAGCAGGGGGGTTGGATTGGATGGCTCTTGTGAACTCTTCCAACTCTATGATTCTATGACAGTCTGCCTTGATAACCTCCTTTCTCATTCCACACCTTTCTTCAGAGTCACTTGTTTTTGTATCTGGTAGATGCAATCATTGTATCAAATTTGTTTTTGTAGCATTGAATTGAAAAATAAGTACACTCATCCCTCCATATTTGTGGCTTGGATATTTGCAGATTTGATTATTCACGGATTTGATTAATATGTTTTCTCTAGGAATATCTAGGTCCTCCAGTGCAACTCTATGGTCAACTTTAACTAAAAGTTGCACTGAAAGACCTAGAGATTCCTAGAGAAAATACTCTACAGTGGTGCCTCGGGATACTAAATGATCGCGTTACGAAATTTCCGGGATACGAAAAAGTCGGATTGGCAAAAACTGTTTCGGGTTACGAAATATTTTTCGGGTTACGAAATTCATTTCGGCGCGAAATTCAAATGCTGCTATAGGCTTTCCAGTGCTAACGGAGTATTTCGGGTTACGAAATTTTCGGGTTACGAAAGGAATGGCGGAACGAATTAATTTCGTAACCCGAGGCACCACTGTACTAGTCATTTGTAATTCATCCAGTGCAGTTCTATGGTCAGTGTCTGTCGGATGTTGACCACAAGAGTTGCACTGGAGGACCTAGAGACTCCTAGAGAGGTGTCCACTCAGGTAAAAACATGGTGTTTTTGTTATTTGTGGTTGTTCCATATTCACGGGGGTCTTGTGCCCCTAACCCTAGCGAATACGGAGGGACAAGTGTACATGGAACTCATCTCTGATCATGGGAAATATAGAAAAAAGTGACCTAAGAGCAGATACATTCCATCTGATCCAGATCTAAAGATCTGTGTTCATCCTGCTTTCAAAATTTGTTCCTGACCTATAGTATCTCACTACTATTAGAAAGAGTCAGGACACAAAGGCAAATGAGTGTCAACATTTATTGAAACAGAAAATTTCAAACCACTTCACCACTGAATCTTTCAAAGATAGATAATGACAAACTAGTTTTTCTCCTAGTGTGTCAGTGCATGCATATGTTGTGTTCCACTATAACAAATCAACAGCAGTGTTAGCAAGAGACTGACATCTATAGAACTAGCACTGCTGAAAGGGGAGAAAGAACTGGGTTTGAAACTACTTTAAGGCACACTGGCCTACTTGCCCTTCACCTTCCAGGGCAAGATCTGTGTTTAAAATGTGTCTTTGGTTGCATAGCAGGACTGGTGCATATATTGTGGTCTGTAACAGGCACAGCTTGGACAGTGTGAATCCTTTAAGGCACATATATTGCTGTGGAGCACAGGTAACTATCCCTCAACATGATAACCCAGTACTCCACTAGACTAAAGGGGAATCTTGTCTATGCACTTCATTTTCCAAATGCTGAGCACTGCGAAATAATGTAATAATGCTGCAGGAGAGCAGTTCCAATTAACTCAGTGATTTCTTTCATGATATGAACTGGACTTTCATTTCTTGCTTCATAATAGAAGAGTCTCTAAGCTGTGACATGATTCTCTTATGAAAGAGATAAAACAACTCCAGTACTTAGCATCAGCCAAGTGCATAATAATCTACTGAACATTTAGTATTTCTTACATTCAAGGTCTTTATCCTTCTTTTCCACTAAGGAAAGGCACACCAAAGCCTCTGTGTTGTTGGGGCTGAACAGAAGCCAAAAAATTACAACTGATTCAGTTCCAGGAGAATAGTCAGAAAAGAATCAAGTAAATCCTTTATAATGCACTATTTGAGGTAAGAAACCTCCAGGCAGAAAAATGTGCATGTCTGATACAGTTGTAGAAGAGTGAATGAGGGAATCTCAAAATGATTTGTTGAAAGGTGGATATAATATAGGATTACCAAATCAAAAATAAGGGACACTAAGCAGACACAGTTCTAGAATGTTAAGCTATAACATTGTTAAAATAAGGGACAATGGGACTCCCACTCCATGATGGGGAGGTATATAGATGTGTTTCCCAGAGGTCACATCTGTATCAGTCTTACATTTATTAGCTAAATTGTTTAGCAAGGGTATTAGTATCATTTTTAACGGGAAAGGAAAAAATTGTATCTTGAAATTTCCTTCATATACAGCTTAGTACTAAAAATACAAGCAATGCTCTGAAGTGATGTATAATAATCTGCTGCCTGTAATTTGGCTGCATACAGTAATTCTAGTAAAAACAGCATGGCTCCAGGTTCAGCAAGTACTGGATAGGAACAAAAACTCCAAAAACTGAAAAAAGGAGGCTTTCAGCAGCTCACTCTGGTATTCATACTAAGATGACACTACCTGGTGAAAATGCTAAGGAAAATGTGCCTGAGATCCTCTCCCAAATATTCCTTAAGTAAAAGCTATAAATACCTTCCATACAGGCTGAAAGAAATATGGCCAGAACTACATCTAAGACATAAATTTTCTGTTGTGGAAGCTTTCACCCATTTTCAGAACCAGATCTTTTCTAGACTTCCCCACCTGCAAGCAACTTCCCCAACAGACTGGGATCCTGCCCCTCTGAGTTTAGACTGAAAGTATTTCAGTTTGACTCAAAATTTGGGTGCTTATTTTTCCCCCCTCTCCTTTCAGTCGTCTTTCCTATATCAGTTGCCTGATGATGAGCTGACTATTGCTAGTGGCCCAGTGTCACCTTTGGAAAGTTGGGAAAGAAACTAAGGATGTGATGCTGTTGGAGCCACACTTGTGGTGTGGCTATCTCGCCTCAAGGTCACGTTGACATACTGTATACTGTATTTTGAGAGGGCTTGCTGTCAACATGATGTCTGAGCAGACCAAGGATTGAACGTGGGGCTGTGCCTCCCTCTGAATTACCTCCTAAGTCCATAGTGCTTCCCTTCTTGCATACATGGATGCTGTGAAGATCCTGACCTCCTTGTTCACAAAGGACCTGAAGCCAGGAAAGCTGCTCTCTGCATTCAGATAATACGTTGTGAAATTGGATGGATTCCAGTGGACTCAGAAGTTTACAGGCTGAAGCGGCATGACTCAGTTCCCAGGAGACACCAGGAGTCAGAATCCAAGTCAGGTTTTGGATCCATTTCCATCTCTTCTTTGGTGGTCTGTGTGGCTTTGGAATGAGCTTCCAGCTGTCCAGACAGAAAAAGAATCAATGTCCTAAGTAAAATTATGGGTGATATATTACAGTATGAAATATGTCAATCAGATGTCTAGTTTAACTGCAGTTGTGCTGAATTCCTGGTTATTTCACAAATTTACAAAGAATAAAATGATGACATGCATGGGCTCACAGTCATTTGCTCACATTGCCAAAGAAATATTCCTAAAGTTATCTTCTGTTTCTTAGAAACCTACTCCTCAGGAATTTATCTGCCCCTCTCACTAGCTAACTGAGCTCATCTTAAATTCCTGGTATCATAAATGGAATTGAGAGAAAAAGCAAATGTGTTTTGATAATCATAACTGTATACTGACTGCCAGATTGCGGGATTTTCCAAGACGGGGGAAGAGAAATGAAAATGGAACAATGTAGATGAGGCCCCTGTCTGCTTCCAGTACAGGTTGACATGAGCATTCCACACTACCATTGACACAAAATATAGGCCCCATACAGACTGCCCAAATAAAGCTGCTCCGGGTCACTTTGGAGGTATGCTGTTTAAATGATGCATGCATCCTAAGAGTCCGGGAGCTGTGCCAAAGCTGCGCTCCAGTCCTTAGGACTGGATCGTGGCTTTGGCACATTCCGGACTCTTAAATGCATCATTTAAACAGCATATCTCCAAAGTGACCTGAAGCAGCTTTATTTTGGCCTGTCTGTATGGGGCCATAGTCTGCTATCTTCTGGCCAGGCACAAAAACATGCTAACATTTTACCAAACACAGCCCTTTGAAATAAGAGAAACTGAACAAGACCAAGATTATCTGACATTCTTAAATTATTGCACAGCAAACCAGATTCTATATGTATTCAGTTACACCACAATCAAACTATGCAATAATTGCTACATAGTAAATTCTCTTAATGTACATTTCAAAGAACTAAGAATATTCAGAATAATCTGCCTTCTAATCTGCCAAATTCTTCCAATAGAAACCTTACCTGCTGTGTTCCTTGTGTTCTTTTAATGAGACTCTGAAGCTGGGCACTGAGACGGCTGGTTTCTTGGTGAAGTTTTTCCTGGTCAGCCAAGCACTTTGATATTAAGCCACTCAGGCGCTCCACTTCAGCTTGCAGCAGATTACATTTACATGGATTTGGTATTACAGCAGTCTTTTCACCACTACAGGGCTCTGCTGAATCCAGAAGGTGCTGCAACAGATTACTGGTGAATGAGTTTGTATATACACATCTAGATATCTATGCACAATGTGTGAAATCTTTTAAAGTTGTGCTTGCCTATGTCATGGCTGGAAAATTAGAGCAGAACTGCTGAAAACATGGAACTCAAAAGTTCTTAAAATTTGGAAGCAAAATTCTGATCAACTATTGCACTGAAATGCTGGCTCATGTACAACTAACTGCCAGACTCTAGCTATAAACCTGGAATATATTCACCCTTCGAACTGACCAGGTTAGAAGCTTCCTCCTTTCACTTTTATTCCTGTTTCTTGGAGTGTTTGTTAACCTCTACATTTTGCCTTTTCTGAACTGTGATCTGATTTCTGGAAGTGGTGATCTAAAAGTGTCCTTCAAAGGTACTTATTAGACTGTGGCACTGCGCTCTGATAATTTTCAGCAGTCTTCCACTCATCCCACTAAATCAACTGCTTGTGGGTTGTTGTTTTTTACCATTAACCACCATAAAAATATTACCCTCTTCTTGTTTCCTTTGCAACACACAATCTATTTTTGACTAGTCTTATAGTCTTTTCTAAGCACTGTAGAGCCCTTCAGTTTAATAACTTCACTATATTAAATTATCTAACCTTAATATATAACCATTCCTTAAGGCAATCATATACACCATGACCAACTTCAAATTGTCATAAAGAATTCCATATGTTGATAGAGTTTTACATTACCCAGGACCCTGCATTGGTCTTGTTAATATCAACAGGTGTGGGAGGAGCCATGTGGAGTCCCTTCAGCTCATCATAAGGAAGAGTTTCTTTGTCAGATTCAGATTCTAGGCTTGCAAGAGAGGGGGTTTCAGGCATGGGGATGAACTCTGCACTCTCCAGCTCCTAGTCAGAAAGAGATGACAGATTTCCTTCTTTTTCTTGCCCAGAGCTTGAAAAAACTACCTTTTGGCACCAAAACTTTTAGAATACTCCTACTGTCACAAAAAACGTAACTTACACAAACTCTATTTTTACCTATCCACCTTATCATGGATGTAATATAAGAAATATGAAGGAAGGATACAGGTAATTTTCTATTTAAAATATGGATAAAAACTGAATGCAAGTGACACCTGTATAACCACAGAGGGATAGTGAATGTAACTGGGGATGTTACAATACCAGTTTTAAGGTGTGTATTATGAGCACAGAAAACTGCTTACTCCTGAATTGAATACTAGTATCAGAATTGAGACACAATGACATCTTAATTGACAGAATCTTGATAGCAGGGTTTGTTCCCTAACAACATTTTAATAACTGCCAACAGCAGGGATTCAAAGTTTGAAAGAAGCTTCACAACCAAAGTTGCAAAGTCACTGTTGGAGAAAGCCCACTTTTCTTTTACCTTCCCACCCCTACAATAATAGAAGTCCTTACCTTGCGAAGCCAGCTAGGACAAGAGTTGCTAGCAGCACTGCTATCTACAATGGCTTCATTAGCACAGATTCGATCTCCCATTTTATGGTCTGCTTCCATAGTCCCACGGAAACCTCTGCTGGGATCAGGGATATCAGACTCTCTCTCACTGTCCTCTTCTTCTCCTACTTCAGTTGTGGAGATCTGAGCCACTAGCAGGAAAGAATATTAAAAACTTGGTTCACTAAGTTATTTCTGATAACACACATATTGTCAGGCCTCTAAATGGTAGTCATGTAAACAGGAAAAAACATACAGTGAACTATGGAGACAGAACAGTGAACAAGAAAACACTGACTGGACAATTGCCATTCCAGCAGTCCACTTGAGCCACAAGCACTTTAAAACACAGTCCACCGAGACCTCTAAAGATAGAGATGAATCTAGGAACAGTCCCAATATTTATATAAATAAATATTATATAAATATTTTAAAAAATGAGTCCCTCCCCCCATATCATAGGACCTCTGGGCAGCTTACAGTACAGTAATGATGATTTAAACATTTTAAAAACATATTAAACAACTGAATATAGTTGGCCCGTTATATTTGCATGGGGTCCCATTCCACCGCCACCGCCCCCCCACAGATGCCAAAAATGCAGAACCTCAAGTCTCCTTGTTTTTAATGGCACTGTGCTGCATGCTGGTGTGGCTGTGTGCACACATTGCCATTTGGGAGAATGAGACAGGGCCATCTGCACTTGCTCCAATCCACGGTGGCAAGCCCATGGTTAGGGTGGGCCAACTGTAATTTAAAAGTTGAATAATTTGCAACATTAAAACAGTGTAAACGCTTGCATAATACCAATCTGAATGAAATATTAAGCCTCAAAGGCTTTAAGAAAAAGCAATGTTTTAATTAGGTGCTGGAATAAAATCAAAGTTAGCACCAATCAGGGCAATTGGGAAGGGAATTCCAAGCTGGGGAACCTCAGAATAGAAGATGCTGTCCAACAGTGTACTATTGTCACTGTTAAAACCCATAGGGAGGCACCTCCTATTCCTCTCTCCCCTTCTTCAGACTATCATATATAGGGAGAGACACTCCTTCAAATATCGAGCTGAGTCTTTTAGGACTTCAAATGTTATAATCAATATTGTGATTTCTGACTAGAAGTATACTAGCAGACAGTACAATTTCTTTAAAATTGGTCTTATGAAGTTTCTGTAAGCTATTACAATTGGCAATCTAGCTGCAGCTTCCAAACTGTCTTCAATAGGAACCCCATGACAGCAGTCTAATTGGGAAATTACCACTGCATTAACCACTCTGGCCAGGTTATACCTATCCAGGAAACACTATACCTATCACATTACTCAAGGCTGGCCCAAGGTCTAGGAGTTCACTTGGACCTCCAACAACAACAGAGATGAATCTATGAGCATTCTTAAGCAGTGCAATGCTCCTTGATATGGAATGCAATCCCATCCAGGGCAGCTTGCTTATCCAATTTCCACGAACAGGAATCACCAGCCTACATAATCTCTGTTTTACTGGAATTCAGCTCATTTACTAAACATCATTCAGCTCGTTATAGCACCCACAAACTGCTCCAGCATCTGCACAGCCGAACTAATTTCAACAACAGAACCATACTAATGGCCCCAGCCCCTAAACGTCTAATGACCTTAACCAGTGGCTTAACATATGGAACACCATAGCATCCTGCAACTTCAGCAATGAGGATTAACAAGAATCCCGCAGTGCAATTCCCTGGACTGGGTTCATAGATAGAACTGGAACTGCCATAACTCAACGTTTCCTCCTCAAATCCTGCAAAACTAATGCAATAAGATACTATGGTCACTGGTATCAAAAAGCACTGAGATACCCAAGAAGATTGCCACCTTTAACCTGCAGTATAGAATTACAGAATCATATAGTTGGAAGAGACCTCAAGGACCATCCAGTCCTGCCATGAAGGAAGACACAATCAAAAGCACTCTGGGCAGATAGTCATCCAGCCTCTGTTTAAAAACCTCCAGAGGTGGAGACTCCACTATACTCTGAGGAAGTGTATTTCACAACTGAAGAACTCTTACAGTCAGGAATTTCTTCCTGATGTATAGATGAAATCTCCTTTCCTGTAGTTTGAATCCATTGCTCCAGGTCCTAATAGCAGAAAACAAGATTACTCCATCCTCAATATGACATCTCTTCTAATATTTAAACATGGCAATCATGCCATCTCTTCTCCATCTTAAACATACCCAACTCTCTAAGCTGCTCCTCATATGGCATGGTTTTCAGATCTTTTACCATTTTGGTTGCCCTCCTCTGGACACAGTCTAGCTCAGTGATGGTGAACCTTTTAGAGATCAAGTGCCCAAACTACAACCCATAACCCACTTATTTATCGCAACACCCCTCTGGCTTTCTAGTGACAAACTCTAGTGAACTCTGTGTTGGGATGATGGTGCGTGTGGCCAGAGAGGGCTCTGAGTGCCACCTCTGGCACACGTGCCATAGGTTCGCCATCACTGGTCTAGCTTGTCACTATCCCTTTTGAATTGTAGTGCCTAGAACTGGACACTATTACTTCCCTTGATCTAGACACTATACTCCTATTGATGAGGTCTAGGCTCATGTTGGCTTTTTCAATTGCTGCATCACACTATTGAATCATGTTGAGTTTCTGGTCTGCTAAATCCCTTTTGCATGTACTGTTGTAAAATCAGGTGTCACCCGTCCTATATCTGAGCCTTTCATTTTTTCTGCATATGTGTAGTACAGCACACCTTCGGCTTATGCAGGGGGAACCGTTCCGCCCCCCACGTGTAAGCCAAATTCCGTGCATGCTCATGTCAGGGATGATGGGAGTTGTAGCTCTTCTACTCTCTTGGCTTGAACTCACCACCTGGTTGTGCACCGCGCTGACCAGTTTTGGCCAGTGGTTAAAGCTTAGCAGAGTTACAGAGAATAGGCTGAAGACCCCGACAAACTCTCCAAGCCTTCTCACTCTTGCTTCCACAGAAGTCTTCACCCTTCTTCAGGATCCAGCTGGTTCTTGTAGCTTCACCCAAGACACCAAACAACTCAGTAGTCTTATATAAAAGATCTACTTTATTCTACTATATACAGCTCCAAAACTATCCAACACAACAATACTCAACTCCTCACTATCCACTACTACTACCCACTCTACAACCCACAAAATACATTGGGATGCATAGTCATTATTATAGTCAATGCAAGATACCACCCACTGTTGTCTGTTTCCACCCAGTAGGCGTGTACAACATTCTCATTGGTTCTCTTGGTTCATCCTACAATTAATGATTTCATCATCTCAGCCTTGACCACTTAACAATTGTCAGGTGTGTCCAATTATCCACTTGCATTTCTGTCCTTGGCACTCAGGACTTGTTAATTGTATTACCATTTACACCTGTGTCGTTCCCAATTGGCTTCTGCTGAGTCACCCTGACTCTCACATACATCTTTTATTTCATTTACTGTATAACCCATGTTGCTTTTTTCCTTGACAGCTCAAGCCCCACTGGGATGAATGTGGCTTGTGCATGTGGCGGTGCACAGCCCATTCATTCGAATGGGATGTGCCGCCCTGTGTGCTCCCACGTGGCTCTACATGGGTTTGAGTGTATACTCAAATCCGCATATAGCATGCCAGCATATGATGCAGGCGCACTGTACCTTACATTTCTCCCTGTTGAAATTCATTTTGTTTGTTTTGACCCAATTGTCTAATCTGTTATAATAATAATAATAATAATAACAACAACAACAACAACAACAATAAGGTTTATTTGTAATCCACTTTTCCAAAGTATGATCAAAGCAGTTATAGTCATTTTGAATCCTGTCCTCTGGTGTATTAGATACCCCTCCTAATTTGGTGTCTTCTGCAAATTTGATAAGCAGGCCCTCTATTCCATTATCCATTATTTATAAAGATGTTGAATAGCACCAGGGTCAGGGCAGAAGCCTGTAGCACCCTGCTAGTGATTTCTCTTCAGGATGAAGAGGAGCCATTGATGAGCACCCTTTGGGTTTGGTGTATCAACCAATTATGGATACACCTAACAGTAGTATTGTCTAGCCTACATTTTACTAGTTCCTTTGCAAGAATATCATGGGAGACCTTATCAAAATTACCATTTTAGTAGATGAAGGGAATACTGTCGATATAGCATATCTTGATATCAGCAAGGCCTTTGAGTGACTTTGTCCTCAAAGTGTCTAGCAACATTTTTAAGAGCAGGTAACCAAGAGTTCCTGTTCCAGTGTTGTTTTTCATTACCTGATCCTATCAAGCTCATCAACACTCAGAATAACTCTGCTGGGCAGCATAAGGATGAGATAATACAGTTGCCCCTCTGAATCCATAGATTCTGCTTCCACAGATTCAACAATCCACAGCTTGATAATATTTTTTTAAAAAATCCAAAAAGCAAATCTTGATTTTGCCACATTCCGCATCCAAGGATTATGGTATCCACAGCAGGTCCTGAAACCAAACTCCAGATATGAAGGGCCTACTACATAAAGTAAGGCTTTTTTTTGCCAACCACACTGCCACATAATAGGTGTAAAGAATAGTCCTCACTGATCTTCAGTTGTATTCACTCTACAGCCTATGCTACCTGTACTCTAGCCATTGTCCAATCTTTTTCATTGCCCATAGATCTATAAACTGAGTTTCACAAAACTAGATTAAGTACTTGGGAATGATTAGATCAATGTTACCTCCCATTTTATAAATCCCTACCAAGACCAAACTGCCTTCCTTTTCAGTTAGAAAATCCACCAGAGCATCATTTGGATTCCGTAATTCCCCAGGGGCATATAATTTTAGTCAATCCCCCATTACTGCAAGGAAGATCTATTACCAAACTTCACAAGGAAGTCAACTGACTACAACAGCTGGGTTGTTGAATACCCCTCCAAACCAGATCACTCTCCATTCACTCATCAGGGGGAAAAGGTCCCCATGAATCAGGCCAGAGATAAATTGAGGCAGCCCCAAGGGCAGGGTATAAATACCATAATAAATAAATAAATAAATAAATAACCATGAAGTTCTGAACTGGTTCTGTAAGGACACCCTCAGTGTGGAAGTTAGGTGCCACAGAACTACAGTCCTTGGGTGCTCTCCAGCATTGCCTTCTAGACCATCTCTTTTAGCTCAGTGAGGAAGACTGTAGAGCAGCTGGGTGAGCAGCACACAAGGAGTATCTCTTTTCTGTCTCTTTGATCAAGCACATGGTACAAATCCTCAAGGCCTGTGGCAGAACACTATGAGCTTCCTGAAGTGGAAGATGGAATCTTTATAGATGGTAGCAACTCTGCATGCATCATCATGTTGTTGCTGCACTGAGTATCCAGGTGGACAACGTTGGAAGAGATCTACCCATCCAGCTCAGTCACCCAGCTCTCTATAAAGCAGTGTTCAACAAACTTTTTTGGGCTACTGCCCCTTTCTCCTTGGGTAACAACCATAGTGCCCCCCAGCACATATTTTTTGGATATTAAATGTACTGTTCTACTGCAAATTCAAAACAAACAATCTCAGTCACTGCTCCCTTTGCACCCTGTCACTTTGGAAACAGCAACTGAGCAGTTGGCTGAGCAGTGACTGAGAAGCTTCTTGCTTGTGTCAGTCTTGCAGCAAAGGCTGGCACAGGGGAGAGGCTTCTCAGCTGTTGTTTGACTGGCTGCTCAGTCGCTGGGAACAGCACATGAACAGCTGGTTGAGCAGAGACTGAGAAGCTTCTAACCTGGGCCAGCTTTGCAGCAAAGGCCAGTGCAAACAAGAGGCCACTTAGTTGCTGCTCAGCCAGGTGCTCAGTTGCTGCTCCCAGGGCAACCAGATGCAAGGGAGAAACTTCTCCCTAGAGAGGAGGGATTCTCAATCGTTCATCAGGGCAGAGAAAGGCACTGCAGGTGTGTGTAGATGGTTTACAGAGGTCACATGCTCTGTACTGGAGACTGGTGTGGACCAGGAAAGGGAGAGAGTTTAACTACAGGAGCTGCTCCAAAACAAAGGACTCTTTCCAGGAATCAAGCACAGATACTCCTTCCCCAGAGACATATCTTCCCCACACAGCTTCACGTGTCCACTCTCCCACTAAAAATGTTTCTTCTACTACCTCTTCTCTTAGCCTGTCAGATGAAAGAAAGCAGGAGCATGTCATGACCAGCCAGGCTGAGGATTCAGAGGATGAGGCTGAGCCTGAAGCTGAGCTGGGCCCGAGCTCTGCCCTGCCAGCTCCAGCAGAGTCTGTGGTCTGTCAGGAAGCTCAGCAACCAAGCCTCCCGGGAGCAGAGATTCCAAGCACAGAAGACAGAGAGAAGGAGGCCGACATACCTACCTTTAGCTAGAGAAGGTCTGAAAGGGTGTGCCTCCGCTGGTCACGGAGGCTTTATAAAAAACACTCTCTAATCAGCAAGCACCTGTGCTCATGAAACTTGGAAATATAAACAGGTGCAAGACGCCAAGCTCATTGTCAGAGATTATCTGAGCTTCCTGGCGAAAGCACGTTTGTCTCTGATTCCCTTTGTCTTCTTGGCCTGAAACCAAATGCCCCAAATGCCACTAAACATTTGTCCCCTCTACAAGTCTACAGTGCTATATAAATAAAGCATAATAATAATAATAATAATAATAATAATAATAATAATAATAATAATAAT
>NC_056522.1:339411311-339418571 GCF_019175285.1 Sceloporus undulatus
GTCTTTAGAAGACTTCTAAGTCTTTACTTAGAAAGCCTGCCTAAATAATAAGGTCTTTGCCTGCCTGTTCGAAGGCGAACAGAAAGGGGTACAGCTTACCAGTAGTCCTGGGCAAATTCAAAGAGGAGGTATAATATTTCAGATAATCTGGACCCCAAGCCATATAGTGTTTTGTAGATCACAGCAGCAGTTTAAATTGTGCCAAGAAACAGAAGGGTAACCAATAACATTACCACAACAAGAAGTTTCTGTTTTCACTCTAACTGGTTCCAGTCTGCATTCTGGCTGCATTATCTTGGACATGTTGCAGTTTCCAAACATAGCTTCATATGGAGTGGATTACAGTAGTTCAAAGAGGAAGTAATTTAGGTTAAAGCTTTTTAGTCTATGCTGTGGGATAAGGAATTATTCACTATCAAAGAATCTGATTACTTACCAGTTGCAATGGACAGGCCACTACTGCTGGAACGGAGGATTTTAGAATTTATAACTTTTTCTGGAGAGAAAAAGAAGGAAAAAATTCTCAACTAGAGGTTCAAAAGTGTGGGAACACTGTTACAAGCCAACATATTTTCTAAGAAAAAATGTGATCCACTCTTCCGTGTGAACTTCAGTTATATTTTATGTTATGTACAGTTAGAAAATTCATACAGGTGTAAGTATTCATGAGTAGACTCTTCTCCATCAACTTTTTATACTTACCAACAATTATTATGGTGTGCCAGCCACGGCAAGACAAATCTGGGACATAATGCAGGGAACCAAAAATTGGCCGAGGCCATGATGTACAGATATCAGAACTATGAGCTCTCTCTGTTGGTGTCATTGCTAAACGGCCATTCCCACCATTACCCCAGGCAAATATATGGTTATCTGAGGAAAAGAAATAGTTTATTAGCTTAAATTCAGACAGCCCACTTTGACTGCAAAGACTCCTTTGGCTCTGCATTTTTTTCTAGTTGGAAGGCTCTCTTTGAATCATACAGCAATCCAGTCCAGAGGAATCCCACATGCAATTTCTGCAGGATTATGTTTGTGTGGCTTTATTACATACTTTGCTAATACAAAGAACTTTCTCGAAATATCTCTCCTTTCATGTAACTCTCCTTCAAGATGTTAAGTTATTGGCTTTGGCACCCATCTTTGGAGATCAAATGTATTCATTATCACTAGTGTCAACACTTACCATCAGTAGCAGCTATAGTGAATTCATCACCACAGGAAACCTGGATGACCTGCTTCCCTCCAAGCGGTCCTCCCAGCAGATTAATACCTAGCCGCTTCTTATAGTTTCCAACACCCAGCTGCCCACATTTGTTGGAGCCAAAGGTAAGCAAACGACCCCGCTCTGAAAGAAAGAGCAAGTATAGTCACTTGAGATTTCAAAGTTAGGAAGACACTAAGCTTTGCTGGATGATTTGGTAGATTGCAGAACATTAGTCTTCTCCTGATAACTAGGAGTTTCTAAATTACTGGTAATTAAGCAACCAATTCAAGGCATTGGCTTTAACTTTTAAAATGCTATATGGTCTGGCTATATAAGGAACCCCATTTCATTATGAACCTGTATGGATGTTAAAATCATCAAGAGAATAAGCTTTTAGAATGTGATTGACTGAGGAGGTCTGCTTAATGAGCAAATGGAAGACAGCTTTCTCTTATGTTGCTCCTAGATTGTAGAATCCACTATTCTCAGAATTTCAGTTATTCTTGGAATGGCACAGAGAAGCAATCCACCATGACTGGATTTGTCCCTGTGTGCCAGCTAGTCTTTTAAATTGTTATGATATTTACTAGTTATTCATTTTAATGGTTTTAGTTTCTAATGCTGTTTTTAACCAAATATTTTAATTATATAATTATTAATAATTATTGAATAATTTTATTGCTCAAATGCCATTGCAGTTATATTACCAGCTACTTCAGGTGCTATTTTCAGTGGAAAAGACAATACATCTTGCATGAATATGACTGAATACTTATTGAAATATGACTGGAATATGAACTAAAAATGTGGAAGTAATGCCAGTATTGCTTGAGGTTAAGATAAATTAACCCAAGACAGTACTTTTGTTGGTCATGTATAAGTCTAGAAATTTTAGTCAAAAAATTGACCCAAAAAATCAGTCAACTCTTCCAGGGGCCAATACTTTGAGTCTTCACTGATCAACCTCAACCATCTCATCCATCCAGTCTTTAGTATGAGCACGAACAGTTACTGCCTGCTGGAATGTTGTGAGTTCTTTGCATTCTTTTCCTTTGCTTCATCCTTTAGATCTTTTGTTACATGCCCCTAAATTTTACCCTCAACTTATCCATGGGTCATATTAAAATCTATAATTTTGGCCCCCAAATCTGCCCTCGACTTATGCATGTGATCGACTTATAGTTGAGTATATACAGTATATACAGTCATTGTTAATTACTAGAGACTTTGGCTTGATCTAATTTATGTTACATTAAGTTTAGGATGTTGAATGAAGAGAACTTTCCCATCTCTTCTTCTATAAGATGCAGTGCAGTACTTGAGGAAGGGTGAAATGCCTTGTTAGGCAGACCTCTGTATACTTTTGGGTGATTCCTCCTCTCTTCAGCAGCCTCCCTATACCTCAGCAGCTCTCACTGTTCAGAAATGCCTCATTTCTCTTTAATTGTTTAGAAAGGGCAAAGACTTCAAAGCAAGCGATAGCAAGTACATTTCTATACCACTTATCAATGCACTTAAGTACTCCCTAAATGGTTTACAATGTGTAAGCTAATTTCCCCCAACAAGCTGGGTACTCATTTTAGGTACTCAGAAGGATGCCAGGCTGAGTCGACCCTGAGCCCCTGGCTGGTATTGAACTCACAACCTTTATGAGTGAGTGGATGCATTACAGGCATTTAACCACTGTGCCACCAGGGCTCTGCTATGAAACTTTCCCTCTATTTATCAGTAACCCTCTTGACCACTTTACTAAAACTGAACTCATAGCAATAACAAACATCATTATGCCCATTCCTTTACATGTCTCCTGGAAATAAACATCCAAATCACCATTCAGGGTTCTGAATGCTAGATCTAGCTTAGCATTAAAGAGTAGATTAGTCTATTAACTGTGTGAGTTTAATCTCTAGCAGAATTGATCTGATAAGGCAATACAATGATGCAGTGCTAACTGAAAGAGTACATTACTTTCAGTGAGTCTGTTACTGCACTCATAAGTAAAGATGAAAATATGTTGCAGGGATAAATGCTGTGTGTTTAGGACTCACCATCAATGGCAGCTGTGTGTGTCTTTCCTGGAGCAATGGTGCGAATCTTGTAGAAGGAGAGTTTCTTGGCCAAAGTAAAAGAAGTTGTGTAAGGAATTTCTTGGTAAGCCTAAGGAAAGAAAACGATGAATTAAATACCACAATCCTGTAAGTGAATATACTGTTCAAGATCCATCCATGGAGGACTTGAGTAAGCCAAAGTACTATGAGAATCAGTGCTTCCAAGGCAAGCAATTTCTGTCTAGAGCAGACTACAGTCAGCCCTTCTTATACACTGATTTTTTATACACGGATTCAAGCATCCACGGTTTGAAAATGTTCAAAATAAGTATAAATTTCAAATATCAAACCTTGATATTCCATTTTTTAATAAGGGACACCATTTTGCTATGTCATTATATTTAATGGGACTTGAGCATCCATGGATTTTGTTATCCACGGGGGATCTTGGAACCAAACCCCAAGTATAACAAGGGTTCACTGTATTGTGTTTGTTTAGAACCCTGAAATATATCCATAACTGCAACTGTACCACATGAAACTAAATTGAATCTATTTGTTGGCAAAGAGGCAAATTGTGTTAGTTTTTTTCCCTTTCTCTCTTCAGGGTTCCAACCTTTATGTATTCAGAATTATTTTTGTTGTTGTGTACTTTCAAATAATTTCCAATTTATTTGTTCAGATAGGGGTTGCTTTTGCGTTCCTGTGAGTTTGAAAAAGGGTGACTTCCCTAAGGCCACCCAGTGGGCTTCCATGGCTGAGTGAGGTATAGTGGTCCAACATACCACTATACCATACAAGGTCTCATCATCATCATCATCATCATCATCATCATCATCATCCATATCAATAAACAATTTATGTTTACAAACAGATACATTCCACAATAGCTTCATTGCTATTATCAATAAAATATGAATTCCTATTTTCCATACAGTGCTGGAAGTGCCACTCACATCATGATTAATGATCCCTGAAGTGCACTGGTTGAGGCCCAGCTTGTTGAATTCATTTAGACCACAAGCCAACACTTTGCCTGTCTGTGTGAGCAGAAAGGTTCCATCACTGCCACACTGAACTGAAACAATATTGGAGGCTTTCTGAATTTCCACCTATAAACAAGACACATGAGACACCATTGCAAATTAATAACTATTACTTAGAAGTACAAAGCTGCAAGGACATTTGCTCAGGGATATGGGGTGTTGGGTATGACTCATTCACAGGGTCGCCATGGATCAAAATTGACTCGAGGGCAGTTAACAACAACAGCAAGAAGAGATGCTGCTTCTTCTTATTTTATTCATTTATATCCCACCTTTCTCCCAATAATGGGTCTCAAGGGAGCTAGCAACATCTTTAAAAGCAATACAGATTTAAAACTATATAGAAGTGTCAATAACAATATAAATATGAGTTATTTAAAAAACAATTTAAAAATTATAGTTAAAACATTACACATTAAAAACATTAAAATTCATTAAAAACTATACACAAATCTTAAAAAGAAGCATCCCACAGTTTGAAAAGCCCACTCCATTCAGTTTCTAAAAGCTTAATGGCATAAAAATGTTTAACTTGCTGAACAAAGGAAATCAAAGAGGGTGCCATCTCAACCTCCCTAAGGAGGATGTTCCTATGTCTAGGAGCAACCACTGAGAAGGATCTCTATCAAACAAGCTTGAGAAAGTGGGACAGAGAAAAGAGCTCTCCAGAAGATCTAGAGCTCTAATGGGTCATAAAGAGAGATATGTCCCTTCAAATACCCTGGACTCAAGCTATATTATTCACATGTATTACAATCCTAACTTCTGTTTCTGACATATCTTGGGATCTGGAGCGGGGAAAATGACAGTTGAGGAAAGCATTAATGTCCCACGCATCCATTTATATAGAGAGGAGACACTGCCCGGTGGTAGAGTAGAGGTACTGAAGAATGAAAATACTAGGTTCATTCTCTGGCCTTTGGACAATAGAATTCAAAGATATAATAATAATAATAATAATAATAATAATAATAATAATAATAATAATAATAATAATTATTATTATTATTATTATTATTATTATTTTATACCCTGCTCTTCTGCCAAAAGGCTATCAGACTGGCTTACAAATTGTTAATGAGACACTCCCTGCCCTCAGGCTTACAATCTAAAAAAACAAAAAGCCGTGTTAGTCTGTCGAATCAATAGACAGATCTTGTAGCACTTTTAAGACTAACTGAAATAAAGAAGTTGGCATCATACTGCCAACTTCTTTATTTCACATTTGGACAATAGACTAGGGTCATGTAGCACATGACATGGTAGTCCTATGCCTAAGACTGTGAAGGGCAGCTTTGGAGTAGGCAATTCTTGACTAGATGAGCAAATAGACTGATTTAACATATGGCAGGTTTCTGTGCAGAGATATAATGAATGTACTTGGAACAGTCAAAAGTCAATCAAATTTACCTTCTGTGGGAGCCAGTGATCCTCTTCTGAATCCAAACCTAAACGGCCTGTATTTGAGGAAAGAGATAAATGAGAAATACCAAACTGTCTTATTTCTAGTAGCAATCCATTTCTGAAGGCTACAGATCAATACAGTGGTGCCTCGGGTTACGAAATTAATTTGTTCCGCCATTCCCTTCGTAACGCGAAAATTTCGTAACCCGAAATAGCTTTCCGTTAGCGCTGGAAGCCTATAGCATTTGAATTTCGCGCCGAAATGAATTTTGTAACCCGAAAAATATTTCGTAACCCGAAACAGTTTTTTCCAATTCAACTTTTTCGTATCCCGGAAATTTCGTAACCCGCGCATTTCGTATCCCGAGGTACCACTGTATCCAAAATTATGCACCCCAGTTTAATCATAAGGCTATCATACTGATTCCAAAGAAAGAGTTCTATCTGTTGCCAGAAGTTCCAAAACAATGTCTTTCATTTGCCCATTCTATTCCACTGCAGAGTTACCTTTCCTATAAAAGCTGGGTATCACTCTTCTGTTGAAGTCTTTTAAGAGTTTATTTTGCTCCAGTTTACCCACCTCCCACTGAGACATTGCAGATAAAAAGTCACATACCATATTCTCCACAGCCCCATGTGTAGACCTCTCGATTTCGGGTCAGCACTGCTACATGATTATCTCCACATGACACCTGCTCCACTGGGTTGTTGAGGAAGATGTTCAGCTGCTTGGGCTCCAGTACTTCAGAGCCAAAAGCTTTGTTTACACCTATACAGCCATAGTAGTCTGAGCCAAAGGCAAAGACCTGACCCTCATCTGCATTAAAGGGACAAATGAATCTGGTAAGTTCTATTTACTTACTAGATGTACTTATCAATATGAACACTACCTACTGCCCAAGTTAACCTTCATTTTAACAAGAGATGCTTACAATGTAACCTAACTGTTTAGATCAGAGTGAGAAACTGTTTTTATTGTGTGCCTTCAAGTTGTTTCTGACTTATGGTGACCCTATCATGGGGTTTTCTTGGCAAGATTTGTTCAGAGGGGGCTTCCCTTTGCCATCCTCTGAGATTGAACTGTGACTTGCCCAAGTGGGTTTTCATGGCTAAGCAGGGGTTGTGGTGGGGGGTCAATATTTATCCCTGTGTACCTGCAGCAGGCTGCACCACTCCTTTCTGTGGAAAACTGCAACTGGAAATGACTTTCAGTTGCAATTTCTGGGTTTTTCAGATTGTGGTATTAGTCTGTCAGACTTTGAAGCCCCTAGATGCAAGTAATTTAACTTTTGCTGGCATTTTTGTCTGAAAAAAATGAAGGGGTTTGAGAAGCAAAAAATGGTTAGGAGCTTCAGGCAATCTGGAATCATAGAATCATAGAGTTGGAAGAGACCGCAAGGGCCATCCAGTCCAACCTCCTGCCATGCAGGAAATCTCAATCAAAGCATCCCCGACAGATGGCCATCCAGCCTCTTTTTAAAGACCTCTAAGGAAGGAGACTCCACTACACTCCAAGGGAGTTTGTTCCACTGTCAAACAACCCTTACTGTCAGGA
>NC_056522.1:339418596-339489604 GCF_019175285.1 Sceloporus undulatus
TCCACCAAACCAACAACACAAATGGAGCCCCCCCCCCCAAACAAAAACCGAAATTTGGAAGACAGCTTTCTCTTAGTTGCTCCTAGATTGTAGAATCACTATTCTCAGAATTTCAGTTATTCTTGGAATGGCACAGAGAAGCAATCCACCATGACTGGATTTGTCCCTGTGTGCCAGCTAGTCTTTTAATTGTTATGATATTTACTAGTTATTCATTTTAATGGTTTTGTTTCTAATGCTGTTTTAAGCAAATATTTTAATTATATAATTATTAATAATATTGAATATATTTTATTGCTCAAATGCCATTGCAGTTATATTCCAGCTACTTCAGGTGCTATTTTCAGTGGAAAAGACAATACATCTTGCACTGAATATGACTGAATACTTATTGAATATGACTGGAATATGAACTAAAATGTGGAAGTAATGCCAGTATTGCTTGAGGTTAAGATAAATTAACCCAAGACAGTACTTTTGTGGTCATGTATAAGTCTAGAAATTTTAGTCAAAAAATTGACCCAAAAAATCAGTCAACTCTTCCAGGGGCCAATACTTTGAGTCTTCACTGATCAACCTCAACCATCTCATCCATCCCGTCTTTAGTATGAGCACGAACAGTTACTGCCTGCTGGAATGTTGTGAGTTCTTTGCATTCTTTTCCTTTGCTTCATCCTTTAGATCTTTTGTTACATGCCCCTAAATTTTACCCTCAACTTATCCATGGGTCATATTAAAACTCTAATTTTGGCCCCCAAATCTGCCCTCGACTTATGCATGTGATCGACTTATGTTGAGTATTCACGTATATACAGTCATGTTAATTACTAGAGACTTTGGCTTGATCTAATTTATTTTACATTAAGTTTAGGATGTTGAATGAAGAGACTTTCCCATCTCTTCTTCTCTAAGATGCAGTGCAGTACTTGAGGAAGGGGTGAAATGCCTTGTTAGGCAGACCTCTGTATACTTTTGGGTGATTCCTCCTCTCTTCAGCAGCCTCCCTATACCTCAGCAGCTCTCACTGTTCAGAAATGCCTCCTTTCTCTTTAATTGTTTAGAAAGGGCAAAGACTTCAAAGCAAGCGATAGCAAGTACATTTCTATACCACTTATCAATGCACTTAAGTACTCCCTAAATGGTTTACCATGTGTAAGCTAATTTCCCCCAACAAGCTGGGTACTCATTTTAGGTACTCAGAAGGATGCCAGCTGAGTCGACCCTGAGCCCCTGGCTGGTATTGAACTCACAACCTTTATGAGTGGTGGTGCATTACAGGCATTTAACCACTGTGCCACCAGGGCTCTGCTATGAAACTTTCCCTCTATTTATCAGTAACCCTCTTGACCACTTTACTAAAACTGAACTCATAGCAATAACAAAACATCATTATGCCCATTCCTTTACATGTCTCCTGGAAATAAACATCCAAATCACCATTCAGGTTCTGAATGCTAGATCTAGCTTAGCATTAAAGAGTAGATTAGTCTATTACTGGTGAGTTTAATCTCTAGCAGAATTGATCTGATAAGGCAATACAATGATGCAGTGCTAACTGAAAGAGTACATTACTTTCAGTGAGTCTGTTACTGCACTCATAAGTAAAGATGAAAATATGTTGCAGGGATAAATGCTGGTGTTTAGGACTCACCATCAATGGCCGCTGTGTGTGTCTTTCCTGGAGCAATGGTGCGAATCTTGTAGAAGGAGAGTTTCTTGGCCAAAGTAAAAGAAGTTGTGTAAGGAATTTCTTGGTAAGCCTAAGGAAAGAAAACGATGAATTAAATACCACAATCCTGTAATGAAATATCTGTTCAAGATCCATCCATGGAGGACTTGAGTAAGCCAGTACTATGAGAATCAGTGCTTCAAGGCAAGCAATTTCTGTCTAGGCCGACTACAGTCAGCCCTTCTTTACACTGATTTTTTATACACGGATTCAAGCATCCACGGTTTGAAAATGTTCAAATAAGTATAAATTTCAATATCAAACCTTGTATTCCATTTTTAATAAGGGACACCATTTTGCTATGTCATTATATTTAATGGGACTTGAGCATCCATGGATTTTGTTATCCACGGGGGTCTTGGAACCAAACCCCAAGTATAACAGGGTTCACTGTATTGTGTTTGTTTAGAACCCTGAAATATATCCATAACTGCAACTGTACCACATGAAAACTAAATTGAATCTATTTGTTGCAAAGAGGCCAAATTGTGTTAGTTTTTTTCCCTTCTCTCTTTAGGGTTCCAACCTTTATGTATTCAGTTATTTTTGTTGTTGTGTACTTTCAAATAATTTCCAATTTATTTGTTCAGATAGGGGTTGCTTTTGCGTTCCTGTGAGTTTGAAAAAGGGGACTTCCCTAAGGCCACCCAGTGGGCTTCCATGGCTGAGTGATGTATAGTTGTCCAACATACCACTATACCATACAAGGTCCTCATCATCATCCTCATCATCCATCACTCTCACTCATCATCATCCATATCATAAACAATTTATGTTTCAAACAGATACATTCCACACAATAGCTCATTGCTATTATCAATAAAATATGAATTCCTATTTTCCCTACAGTGCTGGAAGTGCCACTCACATCATGATTAATGATCCCTGAAGTGCACTGGTTGAGGCCCAGCTTGTTGAATTCATTTAGACCACAAGCCAACACTTTGCCTGTCTGTGTGGCAGAAAGGTTCCATCACTCCACACTGAACTGAAAAATATTGGAGCTTTCTGAATTCCACCTATAAACCGACACATGAGACACCATTGCAAATTAATAACTATTACTTAGAAGTTACAAGCTGCAAGGACATTTGCTCAGGGATATGGGGTTGTTGGTATGACTCATTCCACGGGGTCGCCATGGATCAAAATTGACTCGAGGGCAGTTAACAACAACAGCAAGAAGAGATGCTGCTTCTTCTTATTTTATTCATTTTATCCCACCTTTTCTCCAATAATGGGTCTCAAGGGAGCGTAGCAACATCTTTAAAAGCAATACAGATTTAAAACTATAGAAGTGTCAATAACAATATAATATGAGTTATTTAAAAAACAATTTAAAAATTATAGTTAAAACACTTACACATTAAAAACATTAAAATTCATTAAAAAAACTATCCACAAATCTTAAAAAGAGCATCCCACAGTTTGAAAAGCCCACTCCATTCAGTTTCTAAAGCTTAATGGCATAAAAATGTTTAACTTGCTGAACAAAGGAAATCAAAGAGGGTGCCATCTCAACCTCCCTAAGGAGGATGTTCCTATGTCTAGGAGCAACCACTGAGAAGGATCTCTATCAAACAAGCTTGAGAAGGTGGGACAGAGAAAAGAGCTCTCCAGAAGATCTAGAGCTCTCAATGGGTCATAAAGAGAGATATGTCCCTTCAAATACCCTGGACTCAAGCTATATTATTCACATGTATTACAATCCTAACTTCTGTTTTCTGACATATCTTGGGATCTGGAGCGGGGAAAATGACAGTTGAGGAAAGCATTAATGTCCCACGCATCCATTTATATAGAGAGGAGACACTGCCCGGTGGTAGAGTAGAGGTACTGAAGAATGAAAATACTAGGTTCATTTCTTGGCCTTTGGACAATAGAATTCAAAAGATTATATAACTAATAATAATAATAATAATAATATAATAATAATTAATAATATATATATATTATTTTTCTTATATTATTATATTATTATTTTATTACCCTGCTCTTCTGCCCAAAAGGCTATCCGACTGGCTTACCAAATTGTTAATGAGACACTCCCTGCCCTCAGGCTTACAATCTAAAAAAACAAAAAGCCGTGTTGTCTGTCGAATCAATAGACAGTCTTGTAGCACTTTTAAGACTAACTGAAATAAGATTGGCATCATACTGCCAACTTCTTTATTTCACATTTGGACAATAGACTAGGGTCATGTAGCACATGACATGGTAGTCCTATGCCTAAGACTGTGAAGGGCAGCTTTGGAGTAGGCAATTCTTGACTAGATGAGCAAATAGACTGATTTACATATGGCAGGTTTCTGTGCAGAGATATAATGAATGTACTTGGAACAGTCAAAAGTCAATCAAATTTACCTTCTGTGGGAGCCAGTGATCCTCTTCTGAATCCAAACCTAAACGGCCTGTATTTGAGGAAAAGAGATAAATGAGAAATACCAAACTGTCTTATTTCTAGTAGCAATCCATTTCTGAAGGCTAGATCAATACAGTGGTGCCTCGGGTTACGAAATTAATTCGTTCCGCCATTCCCTTCGTAACCCGAAATTTCGTAACCCGAAATAGCTTTCCGTTAGCGCTGGAAGCCTATAGCATTTGAATTTCGCGCCGAAATGAATTTTAACCCGAAAAAATATTTCGTAACCCGAAACAGTTTTTTCCAATTCAACTTTTTCGTATCCCGGAATTTCGTAACCCGCCGACTTTCGTATCCCGAGGTACCACTGTCTCAAAATTATGCACCCCAGTTTAATCATAAGGCTATCATACTGATTCCAAAGAAGAGTTCTATCTGTTGCCAGAAGTTCCAAAACAATGTCTTTCATTTGCCCATTCTATTCCACTGCAGAGTTACCTTTCCTATAAAAGCTGGGTATCACTCTTCTGTTGGTCTTTTAAGGTTTATTTTGCTCCAGTTTACCCACCTCCCACTGAGACATTGCGATAAAAAGTCACATACCATATTCTCCACAGCCCCATGTGTAGACCTCTCGATTTCGGGTCAGCACTGCTACATGATTATCTCCACATGACACCCGCTCCACTGGGTTGTTGAGGAAGATGTTCAGCTGCTTGGGCTCCAGTACTTCAGAGCCAAGCTTTGTTTACACTATACAGCCATAGTAGTCTGAGCCAAAGGCAAAGACCTGACCCTCATCTGCATTAAAGGGACAAATGATCTGGTAAGTTCTATTTACTTACTAGATGTACTTATCAATATGAACCATACCTACTGCCCAAGTTAACCTTCATTTTAACAAGAGATGCTTACAATGTAACCTAACTGTTTAGATCAGAGTGAAACTGTTTTTATTGTGTGCCTTCAAGTTGTTTCTGACTTATGGTGACCTATCATGGGGTTTTTGGCAAGATTTGTTAGAGGGGGCTTCCCTTGCCATCCTCTGAGATTGAACTGTGACTTGCCCAAGTGGGTTTTCATGGCTAAGCAGGGGTTGTGGTGGGGTCAATATTTATCCCTGTGTACCTGCAGCAGGCTGCACCACTCCTTTCTGTGGAAAACTGCAACTGGAAATGACTTTCAGTTGCAATTTCTGGGTTTTTCAGATTGTGGTATTAGTCTGTCAGACTTTGAAGCCCCTAGATGCAAGTAATTTAACTTTTGCTGGCATTTTTGTCTGAAAAAAATGAAGGGTTTGAGAAGCAAAAAATGGTTTGGAGCTTCAGGCAATCTGGAATCATAGAAATCATAGAGTTGGAAGGACCGCAAGGCATCCCAGTCCAACCTGATTGAGATTTCCTGCATGGCAGGAAATCTCAATCAAAGCATCCCCGACAGATGGCCATCCAGCCTCTTTTTAAAGACCTCTAAGGAAGGAGACTCCACTACACTCCAAGGGAGTTTGTTCCACTGTCAAACAACCCTTACTGTCAGGAAGTTCCTCCTAATGTTGAGGTGGAAGCTTTTCTCCTGTAGCTTGTATCCACTGCTCCGGGTCCTAGTCTCTGGAGCATCAGAAAACAAGCTAGCTCCCTCCTCAATATGACATCCCTTCAAGTATTTAAACAGGGCTATCATATCAGCCCTTAACCTTCTCTTCCCCAGGCTAAACATCCCCAGCTCCCTAAGTCGTTCCTCATAGGACATGGTTTCCAGACCCTTCACCATTTTGGTCGCCCTCCTTTGGCTATGCTACAGTTTCTCAATGTCCTTTTTGAATTGTGGTGCCCAGAACTGGACAAAGCTTGCCATCCCTGATTTAGATCACGCTAGACCAATTGCACACTTGGATTAACATGCCACATATTGACTATAGTATCTGTTGTTGTTAACTGCCATAAAGTTGATACAATTTATGTTAATCCCATGAATGAGAAACCTCAAAGTCATCCTATCATCAACAGCCCTCTTTAGGTCTTGCAGAGTCATAACCATGGCTTCCTTGATCAAGTTCATCCATCCATAATACAGTCTTCCTCTTTTCCTACCACTTTCTACCATCAAGTATTCTTCTGTTTTCTGTGTCTTCTTATGATATGTCCAAAGATGACAGTCTCAGTTTAGTCATCTTGGCTTTCAGGGATGGTTCAGCTTGATTTGTTCATTGATTTGTCTTCTTAGCAGTGCACAGCATATGTAGAACTCTTTTTCAGCACCACAGTTCAAATTAGTTGACTTTCTTCATTGTCCAGTTTTCACAACCATATATAGAAAGTGGAAATAGGATGGCATGGACAATCCTAACTTTAGATTTCAATGATACATCTTTACGCTTCAGGATCTTGTCTAATTGCTTCATAGCTGTCTTACAAGTGGTGGTCTTCTTCTGATTTCTTGACTGCAATCTCCATTCTGATTAATGACTGAGCTGTTCCAACATCATCATCATCATCATCATCATCATCACTATTATTATTATTATACATTATTTATATAGTGCTGTACATTATGGATGGAGTCTCCTTTCTGACAGCTGCTGGTGGGGTGCTTCATGGAAAGAGGTATAGAAAACCTTGAACTATTTTAGTGTCTTCATCTTCCACTTCAAAGTTATGTAAAACTTCTGTGGTCATTATTTTTGTTTTCTTACTCTTCAACTGTAAACTTGCCTTTCAACTTTCTTCATTAACGTTCCTCAGTAATCTTTCCAAGTCTTTCCTTTTTTGTTTCCAAGGCCCTATACAGACAGGCCAAAATAAAGCTGCTTCAGGTCACTTTGGAGGTATGCTGTTTACATGATGCATGCATCCTAAGAGTCCGGAAGCTGCACCAAAGCTGTGCACCAGTCCTTAGGACTGGATCATGGCTTTGGTGCGGCTTCCGGGTTCTTAATACGCATGCATTATTTAAACAGCATACCTCCAAAGTGACTCGAAGCAGCTTTATTTTGGCTTGTCTGTATGGGGCCCAAGTAATCTTTCCACGTCTTTGCTATTAGTACTGTGGTGTCATCTGCATATCTTAAATTGCTGATGTTTCTTTCTCCAATTTTCACACCTCCTTCCTCCAAGTCTAACCTTGGTTTAAATGTCTGTTCAACATTCAGATAGGGTGATAAAATGTAGTCTTGCCTGACTCCCTTGCCAATTAGACTGGAATGAATATTGAACATTTCTGTGGGCCATTTTTTGTTTTCCATATTTGTTGACAAATTTTAGTTATACCATCTGTTCTTGGTGATTTGTTTTTCCCAAGGGCTCTGAGTGTAGCTTCCACTTCACTTTCTAAAATTGTAGGTTCGTCTTCAAATGATTCTTCCTTGAATGAATCAGTCATCCTTTCATCTTGTTTGTAAAGTTCTTCAGTGTATTGCTTCCATTATGTAATGTGTTTCCCTGCTGGTAATTTAAATTTCCCTTTGATTTCAGATCTTGTGGAAGAGGTCTCTTGTTCTTCCATTTCTGTTGTAATCTTCTATTTCTCTGTACTGATTATTATACAGTGCACACTCCCCTTATGCGGGGATCCGTTCCAGATCCCTCCGCGTAAGGGAAATTCTGTGTGTGCTGGAGCCCCATTGGATGTAATGGGGCCTCTGTCTGTGATGCGCGGAAGCGCGCGCCCCATTAGTTTTTCCGGGGCACGCACCGGACTCTTTCAGTGCGGCTTTCAGCATAAGCTGAAAGCCGCATATGGCATGCCCGCATAAAATGCAGGCTCGCTTTAGTAGTTTTCCTTATCTGTGTGTGCAAGATGAACAGTTGCGCTCAAGGTTTATGATCCAACTTCTGTCACCTTTTACTTCCCATCTGTCCTTAACTGCTTGAAGAATTCCATCTGCCATCCACTGAGGCTTCTCTTTTTTATAGCTGTAAAACGTATCTTTCTAGGACAGGACAATGTCCCTGGTTTTAGTCCACAGTTCTTCTGGCTCTCAGTCAGTTAAGTTTAATCGTATAAATCTATTTTAAAAAAAAAACTTTATCTTTAAATTCTATGGGGATGTTCTTTAGGTTGTTTTTTTTTTTAATGTGACAGTTGGTTTAGTATTCTTCTTTAGCTTTCTTTTAATTTTTAGTATCAGCAATTCATTGGCTGTACCACAATCTGCTCCTGTTATTTCTGCAGAATGAATGCATCTTCTCCATCTTCTACTTCTAATTATGTAGTCAGGCAATGTTCATGTATATTGGCATCTCTTGGGTTGCTTGAGTAAGTCGCTGTCCTGCTTCATTTCTTGACGCTGGGCAAAACTTTCTACAATCTTTTATTTATCTCTGTTTCCTACTTTTGCATCCCAATTGCCCATGATTACAAGTCCTGGTTTGGTGTGTAATCAATTTTTTCTTGGATTCCAGAACAGAATCTTTCAATATTTCACATCTGCCTCTGTAGTTTGAGCATAAATTTGAATTATGGTTATATTGGTGGGTTTTCCATGAAGTCTTATTGATAATTTTCAGAGACATAGCTGTACTATTCTGGAATATCAGCACGCAAAGGGATCTTGTAGCACTTTTGAGAAAAACTGAGTGAAAGATGTTGTAGAATAGGCTTTTATAGACATGGGCTACAAGGCATCTGAGGAAGAAGCCCAAGACTATGAAAGCTTATTCTACAGCTGCTTTCGCTCAGTTAGTCTCAAAGGTTCTATAGCATTCCTTTGAATACTGATATTATTCAGAGTTTGCATTATATCCTTTGACTGCTTCTGATACATCATTCCTCACTATTAATGCCACCCCCTTTCTTCTTAGGTTTTCATTTCTTGAGTAAAACACTATGTAATTATCTGATTCAAAATGTTGCATTCCTGTCCAATTTAGCTCCTTACACCAGATATTGCAATGTTTATACAGTCTATTTCTTATTTTGCTATCTCTAGCCTCCCGATTCATGCTTCTCACACTCCATGTTCCTAGAATATGTATTGTACAGCTTTCCTTTCGCCTCTATACTATTCTATAATATAATGTGACCCAAATCTTTATTGTGAAAACATACGGAGGGTGCCATCTGCAATCTTTTGTGACTGTAAAGCATCTATCGTCTTTTTGTGTTTTATTGTACTGGTTTTATGTTGCGCATTATCTTGAAATTTAGCATGTGGATGGTATATAGAAGTTTAAACTATAAAATAAATAATTTTGTTCTTGGAAAGCAGTGCTAATTCCAAAATTGCATTAAAGCAGCTGTGGGCTTGTTCTCCCTGAAGATTACTTGTATTTTGTCAGTGCCAGAATATTTCATGTTTTCTTGCTAGCAAGTGTACTTTTTTTCTTTCAGTCAATATATTTCAGTCTTCAAGGAATATATTTTGGCATGTTTAACCCATCTTTCACCTGTAATGCAAACAGTAAAGTCATCTCCACAAGACACTTGGTGAATGGCTTTTCCCTGCAATTTTTCCACATGCTTCGGCTGTCGGTAAGAAGCTTTGTCTCCATGCCCCAGTTGACCATGCAATTTGGTGCCACCTTGCATGTTCTGTAAAAAGCAGAAGCATTGTACAGTACACTAAAATATGCAAAACCAGAACTGTCAGGGGAATTATTAATAACTTTGAAGAGATGGAACCAAATAACAAACAATATAAACATATCATCTAGGATCCAGAGAGATCCATATTCCACCTCTGGGCTTTGGGGTGCTTTGGAGGAGGTATGGTTGCTGCCACCACAAAGAGGGAGCAGAAAAGATCTATGGTATTCTATATACTGTCCTTCAGCAAATAAGGCTGAACTCTCAGTACAGGATATCACCTTTTATCACTTCTTATGTGACAACCATTTGCAAGAAATTGTGAAGAATTTCTGTGCAGCAGTACCAACAATCAATATTGACATGAGGCTATTTCAAAACAGAAATAAAATTGGGAATTTAGAAGGAAAAAAACTTCTCTTCATACTGAATATATGAATTATGCTTTAGGAAAAATCCATTCGGCACTGCTTTTCTCCAATGCTTCCCTTGCTTCTCTTTCTATACACTCAAATCACTTGTTTACGAAAGGAAATGCTTTCACAGTCGGCAAGTCATGATGGCAAAATATTGGCTAGAATCCTATTGCCTAAAATCCCCTAGTTACACCAACATATGTAGTTCTGAGGCCATTTCAGAAAGAAGTATATAGTATCTCCTTCTGCTATGCCCTTGCCCCAGGTATTCAACAGCAGCAGAGAGGGTTCCCGGTGCAGGTCCACCAGCCACTAACTAGATGCAGAAGTACAGTCAGGCAGGTTCCAGCTTTCCTTCAATATCTGGGGAAAGATGGTGCTCTTTCTTCCCCAGGTATACATGGGAGTTAGACAGCATCCAGGAGCACTTTTGCACCCTATCAGTGGTCAGGTTGACCAGAGTTTCAGTGGAGAATTCCACTCCTCATGTCTGTGCACCCAGGGAAGAGTATACTCTGCTCACCTGCTAATCTCAGCTATTATTTCCAGTATTGGAGGAAAAATAGCTGCTTTGGGAAATGCAAGCAGAAGGATGCTACTAAAATCTCTTCCTGCTTCTATACTCGCCATAAGTGCATGACTGGATTATGTAGTCAGAGAATGTTGGATTACATAGGCTTTCAGCCTATGGCTGGATACTTCTTACATTCTTATTTGTTTGTGTTCCATTTTCTGATTTTATCAGTATAGTTATTTAGAGTACTTCCTGCTTTTTGACAGAATGGACACCAAAGCAACTTACAATACACAATCCAAGCCCATATAAACCAAAGCCCTTAGCTAATTAGGAAAGATACTGGTCCCACTCTTTTTCAGTGGATAGGGCCAGAGTGTCTTTCCTTTCAGCTTTACAGTCCTAGGGCAACTTAATAGTTAGGAGCAACTGTTCTGGGGGGAGGGGGAAAATCTTCCTCTAGGTGTTCTTTCTTTGGCTGATGGATGCTGCCCAGCTGGTCTTCCCTGTGCACTATATTGTCCTGGGAGGCAGAGGGAGCAAACCTGTTCCTCTAGTTGATAACAGAAGTCAGAGATTTGTGATTATGAGAAGTAACTTAAATGAAGTGGTTCATTTGACTATCTCCTTCCAACCTTCCCTATTTATTTCCAAATACTTTACTTACCACCCAGGTATAGAGCTCCTTCTCTACTGTCACAAGTGCAAAGTGGGTGTTTCCAGCACAGACTTGTCGTGCACTGCAGCCACCTTTAATGACATCCAGCTTCTGAGGAGTGGACTTCCCACCGCCCCATACATATACTTCACTAGTGCGTGAAGTCACCACTGCAATGGGAGCATCATTCATGGTACTGGTTCTGCAAAAAAGAGAGAGAGAGAGAGAGAGACAAGTATGAAGACACTGTTTAATATGAAATGCTTTTCAAAACCGTTACATAGGGGACAAGCTAGAAGATCATTATTATGTATCCATGTCCTCAACAAAAAACACTTCATATAAATTCTGTCATATTTTCAAAGCATACATTCAGTTCCTAATCCCAACTAGAATAGACCTACTAAATCAACGGGAATGTGGTAACACAACACTTGTCTAAGTTCCATTGGTTCTCTCGGTGTACTTTAGTTGGAACTAACCATTAGATTTAGGGCTAAATATACTCAGTCTTTTCAGAGGCCACATACACAGGGTCAGGAATTTTGAAGCAGGAAACATGAAAACAGGTAAACAAATGCTGCAAATAAAGTAAATAAAAATCAGAAACTAATTTGACTGTGGTCTAATCTGCATTGCAGAAATAATGCAGTTTGACACCACTTTAACTGCCACAGCTCAATGTTATGTAATTCTGGGATTTGTAGTTTTGTGAAATATTTAGCCCTCTCTGTTAGAGAACTCTGTTACCAGAACAAACTACAAATCCCAGAATTCCATAGCATTGAGACATGGCAGTTAAAACAGCATCAAACTGTGTTATTTCTGTAGTGTAGATTAGACTTCTGACAATGCATGACAACTCATGCACAGCTTCTGAACTTCCACAAGTAGCAATATGAGCAAATCTCATGAAAGAGAAAGAGCACAAATACTTTGGCAACTGTGCTCAGAACACACTATAATACATACAGATGTGTATTTTTTTCATTATTAAGACTCTTCTTCTTTCTTCTCAGTGAAGAAAACAAAAGAAATATCCAACAGTACCATGCTTTGTAAATACAGTTTGGTATGAAGTGAAAAGCCTATTATGAAGCATGGGTGAAACAACATGAGTAGGAGCTAAAACTCTAAGTCTTATGAAATTATGATGAATTCTACTTTTACATATGCATTGAAAATATTGTAAAGATAATATTGTTTCACAAACAAGTAAAGAATAAATAAGTCTAGAAATTGATTATCTTCAATTACATACTTCAGCACACACTCCATTACCTTGGTCGTTTATTTGGGCCATTAAGCAGCACAACTTTCTCCTCCATTTCCCTGCCAGGATAAAGAACAAGTGATTAGAAGACCACTAATAATCAATTAGTGTAGCACTCTGGACAGGGAATCCCAATGTGAGCTTCAAACATTCCAGCAAAACAGAAGAATAACTCTGTTCCACAGAACTGTATTGCATTACTGCCAGTGGTGCAATATGGCTGGGCCTGTTCATACTCTTAAACAAATAAACAACATAAACAAATAAGCAACAACAATATTTACAGAAAGAAAATCCTAATCAAATCTTTTACAATAATCCATATCCAGAAAACAACACACACACACACACACAAATGTATTTTAGGCCTGAAATGCATGGGCCAAATAAAGCAGCTTCCACACGCTTTGGCACTATGACGTTTAGATGACACATGCCCCCAAACCGGCTGGAAGTTGTGCTGATGTTGCTCTTATGGTTCAAGAGATGGACCTTTTAAGAGCAGATTAAATCTGTTCCTGCTGGTGACCCATTTGGGACTGCAGTGGCGACTCAATTTGGAAGCAGACCATGCGGTCTCCACAGTCCTGGCACAATCAGGGCTAGAATAGCCAGAGGCCTCTCCCTCCAAGCCGTGTGCTTTGGCCCCACGTCTGTCTTGTATAGATTTAGGCCCAGATAGCATGGATTCAGAATTACATAGAATGGAAATCTGTTAACTGAATATCCTGATGAAAGGAAGCATTTTTTTTCCCAATTCCACATTTCCTTTATTAGCCTACTCTGAAATATTGAGGACATCTTCCTAAAGAGCAAGCTTTGGCACTGAGGGCCACAGGGGGGGAAAGGGAAATTGGTAAATCTTGCTGCCTTTCTCATTCTTCCAATACGGAGCCTCTGCAAATGGAAGAAATCTTTCTTTTCATTTGGGAAGAGTACAGTTTGGCTCAATCCTACAGACTGCTTGTACATTTGGCTGCGAGTCCAAGGATGAACTACTGCATTAAGCTGTAGAGAGAACCAAACAACTAAGAGACAGTAAGCAGACATGGTCATCAGAGGCTATTAAGCAAAAAGGGTGAGAACCACAGAACTGAAAGTGTTGACAAAGAGGATTAAAGCACATGAAGAGTTAACAATGCACAGGGAGGCCAAGGGAGTGAAAGTAAAATCAATACATTGTATATACTGATGTATAAGTCTAGAAATTTTAGTCAAAAAATTGACCCTAAAAATCTGAGTCAACTTATCCATGGGCCAATATGAATACAGCCTGTCCAGTCCATACATGGGCTTGTCATATGTGGATTTAAGCTTCCATGCACAGCAAGCCCTAGGACTTAAAATAATGCACATCCCCATGATGCATGCATGGCCATAGAAATCAATGGGACTTGAGGTCCCGCATTTTTGTCACCAGGGGATCCCCCTGCGTGTGCAAAGAGCCCACTGTACTGTACTGTACCTCTTATTTAAAAAGGAACTGTCCTCTGGTGAAAGGCAAGAATATAATCTTTCTTGGAAGTACTGACCCCCTTCTACTCTCTCATCCATCAAATCATTAGTGTGAGCAAACAGTTACATCTGCTGAGATTTTGTAAGTTCTTTGGCATTGTTTTCCTTTGCTTCAGACTTTTTAGGTCCTTTGTTTTATGTGCCTATGTGTTTCCCTTGATTTATCTACAGGTCATATCAAAACCAATAATTTTGGCTCCCAGAATTTGGGCCTTGACTTATACACAAGGTCACATTATAGTTGGGTACATATAGTGTATATAAGGTTGGCCTCACCTGCCTGGCCTCACCTTCACAGACTCTAACTTAAAGGAAGGCTTTTTGGTTCATTCAGATTTCAGAACAGAGTCAGAAGAAAAATGAGGGGTTATATTCCTATCCTTAATCTCCTCTTCATACACAAGTGACAAACACAATGTTTGGAAACCCATTTCTGCTGTATTGTTTACATTGTAGTTCCAGCTCTGATCTTCTCTTGAGAGAAGAACCTTCCAAAATGTATTAGAATGAGCTAGAATTTCCAGTTATATTGAATAGTAAGTTACTTAGGCCTGGAATTGACAGGCCAAATGAAGTGGCTTCCAGTCACTTTAGACGCGTAGTAGCCAAACGACACATGCCTCCAAAGTGTCCCGAAGCTGTGCCAAAGCCGTGCTCTGGTCCCTTGGACTGGAGCAAAAAGGAGCCAGGATAGTCCGGCTCCTAATGGTTCAGGTGGGGTCCTGTGGCTGTAGCCTGCTTTGGGAGTGGACCGTACAGTTGGCACAGTCCCTATCCCCTTGCAGCCGGACTGGACTCGGGCTGCTCTTTTATGCTCATCTAGTCTGGCCCTTAGAGATGCGCACAACAGATACATATTCTTTCAGATACCTTACTAATAGTATCATTCTATTTTTATTTTTTTTTCTAATACATGTGACTGGGCATATCAGCTCCTTGAAATGATTTCCCTTCTAAAACAACATTCTGTAAATAATTTATTAATAATAAACAATATAGCTTTTACAATGTCAAAGTGTTTCATGTAACTAATCCTCACAGAAATCCTAGAAGACAGACAGTATAGGCCCACCTGTTATCAAAAACCTGACACAGAAGCTCCTTTTTACAAAAATTTTTATGCCTGCCCAACCCCCCTCCCATTTTTCCTCATTTGCTGTTTAGCTGTAACTTGTTGGTGTTTTTTTAAAGCAGTATCAGGATTAGGAGCATGGTGAAGTGCAATGAAGTTTAAGGTGGGGAAAAGTGGCATTTACTCTAGCCAATCCTACTGTAGTTGTGTTCCTGTATAAACAGTCAACATAAACAGTGGCTCCCACCAAAATTTCTTACTAAGCAAAACATAAATGAAAAAGGGGGAGAACAGATAATCCTACCTTACCAGCTGCCCACAACATGTTAAAAAAGAGCCTAGATCTTCAAGTTTGACCACCAAAACAGAAATCATAAGAACGGTGGAGGATGGTGAAAGAAAAAAATGGTCCTTGCATGTATTTTAGAAGAGGCTTTCAAGTGGTCTCTTGAAAATGTTTTTATTTATGCAAGGCTTACTTGATCCCGTTGTTTCATTTCCCTATCCACAGATTCTTTATCCAATGATTCAAGCATCCATGGCTTGAAAATATTTTAAAAATATGGAAATTCCAAAAAGGAAACCTTGGTTTTGCCATTTATATAACAGACAACATTACTATGCAATTGTATTTAATGAGACTTGAACATCCATGGATATCGGTATCCATGGTGGGGGGGGGGGGTTTCCTGGAACCAAACCCCAACAGATACCAAGAACCCAGTTTTATGTGGTTAATTTTAGATAAAAGGTTTGGTGAAATTTCTCTGGTACCAAGGTTAAGGAGCTAATACCCAGGAACCCATTTAATTCATTAACTGAGGCATTCCTGTATTATTCTTCCAAATGAAGGCTTCTGAAGTTTTAGAGATGTGGTGACTGTGCAATCCAAAGTTGAATTGAAGGGTAGAGAGGAATAAAGCAATGCACCTAGTGCCTGCTCTGGAGGATAGAAGCTCACACTGGTCAGGGCAGAAGATATGGAATGTTTTTCTGTTGGCAGTCCAGACTCCTTATTTCCCTACTCCTTTGATACAATGGCACGAAGCTCCTTACACCAGCCCCTTAGGGACTTTGGATCAAGCAGATCAAAAGCTATTGTGTCCTGTCTCCACAATGCCCAATTCCAGGGCTTTATGCAACTGCTAATAGCAAGCGACAGCACTCTCTCTTCCTTCAACACTGGATGATAGGGATGCAATTGGTTTAGGCCTGTTTTGCCCAATGCTTTGTTTTCTGAGGTTTTCCTTCTCTTTTCAGCTATGATTAGAAAACTGTAGTAGTAGTTTTCTAATTTATTGTGAATATTCCTCCTACAAAATCACCACTGAAAAGCAAAGGCATGCATTCCCCCTCAGAATTTGTCAGAACCCATAATGTTTAAAAAGGATCCTTGATATTTCAGACTCCTGAGACATTAATGAACATTCACCGAAAGAGTGGGACTTAAAACAATTGCAATATCATGAGTTCTGGGTGATAATTATTATATGCAATTTTGCATACAAGGCAAATTATGCAATAAGGGCTAAATCAGCATCCTATCTATTAAGAAATTTATCTGTTCAATTCTGGGGGAGCCCCCCCCCCCGCTTTTCCACCGTACTTTGGATCATAGCACACTGCATTTCACAGGACCCTGCAACATGTGGAATATCCTTTTCAAGAGGAATGCCCTATGCACTCATCTATATTCATCTCAATGAATTTGCAAGCCTGAACCAATATAAACCTGAGACCAGCCAGTCAAAACTGGGGGTGGAAAGTTGTTTGAATATATATGTTCCAAACATATGCCTTATATTCTGTACTGTTTAATACTTTCAGAGAGTGCTGCCTCTAGTTTTTAAAAACAGTGTAGAAAGGTAGGCATAAATATTATCTTATCATAAAAAGCAACCGATTATTTGATTTTATGTCTCATCAGTGAATGGATAGCCCAAATGACCAAATATATGAAACACCAGTATGACTATGCCAGGAATAGGTACAGTACAGCTTTGGCGTGACGTATAGTCAGTATCTTTAACCTCCAACTACATTTTATTCCAGGAACCTTCCAGGAGCAGCAAATCACCTGTTACATAAGGCATAGCTTCTCCTCCACAATAACTGTTGACATTAAAAAAAAAACAAAAAACCAAATCCCCCCCTCCCATTTTCTGGCAATCTAGATGGCCTCCAGAAGGCCCCCAGCACCACTGAAGTTGTGCACCCCTGAATTAGGCTGCAAAATAGGGGTGGAAATTCTTGTGTTAAACTGCAACTGTTAGCAGCCTTAGGCAGCATAGCAAGTGATCCACCTATGTAGTAGAAGATTCTGTGGACTTTCCTAACCTATATAATCCACGTCCAAGACATGTATGGCAGTTTACCTCCTGTATTTGCTGATAACAGGGTTTTCAAGCAGCTCATCAGCAGTAGGCCTCTTCTCAGGATCCTGAAAGAGGTGAGTGACAGGTCACTCCCTAAGGAAAGGGATCATTTTTCAACAATTAAGTCTTAGGACAGATTAAATAATCACATCCTTATGGTGTTCCCCCAGTTTCCCAAAACAAAGAGAATAAAAATTATAAAGTTAGCAAGAGGTTTAGCATTAAAGGCGCTTCAAAGGTAGAAATACTTGAGCAGCTTCCAGATTGTTCGTGGGCAACCAAGAGTACTAAATGTGCAGAGCTCAAACAAATAGCATGCTCACAGATGTACATTTTCAGCCATTAAGGCCCTTCCCCCACTTTATTTTGAAGCCATGTGAGAAAGTGAAAGAAAGTTGAAAGAAATCTGCATCTCACCAACCTGATCAAGGCAAGAGTGTACCATCTGGATGAGATCCAGAGAATAAACACTGGAATCAACTTCCATTGCCCGGTTCCCCTGCACAATCTTTACACAGAGATTCAAGGGATTCTAGGAAGGAAATGAGAAAAATCAGAATGAAGCTGGAGGAATGTGCCTGAGAAAATGAACTGTGAACCTTGGTTATGTATTTTCTCACTTTGGTTCAAATATGATACATGTTCTAGATAGGTCCAGAGTATTAAAAAAGACTTCAGAAATAAACTAAAAGGGACTGGCATCTCTAAAATGGGGATATCTTATTGACCTAAACATTTCACTGATACACCCTATTAAAACTGGGGCATTTTGAACATGCTTGAGCACACACAATTAATTAAAAAGACTGAGGAAAGTCATACAGTGCTAACCACTGCCATACTTGTCCCACAGCTGTGACTTACCGTTGCATCAAATGTTCTCTTCAGTGTGAGGAGCTCAGAGGCAACACAGCCAACTGCCCAGATATCAGATTTAAAGCTGTATTTTACTCCCTGGCAAAGCTCTGGAGACATGTAGTATGGGGTTCCTACCAACTATAAAACACAGTATAATGTTAGTGTTATAGTACCTCCTCCTTCATAAAAAATGATCACACATTTTTATGTGTTTCTCCTACAAGTGCCAATATCCAGCCATTTTATATAAAATTCCCCACCATACACGCACAAAAGAGAAAATTAAAAAATCAACCATGTTTTGACCATTGACCACCATGTCCAAAATCTTGAAATTGTAGTAAATTATATTTCAGGGAAGCATAACTGCTACCTTCATGAACATCCAGGATTCCAAATCCCATTGGTAGTCATGAGTAGTTAGGGAATGTTCAAGTGTAGTTGTGTCAGAAATCAGTGTTTCTTTTTGGTAGCCTTGGCTGAATATGATCTACACTATTCTGTAACTTGCACCTGCCTGAAAGTGCCCTTCATGAAGTGAGATATCTTTTGCCAGTCTAGATGTCTTGCTTAGAATAAAATCTTTCCTTTAAAATACCACTTTCGCTCTCATTCTTTATATGCCTTGCTCAGTCTCTTGTGTTGCCCCTGCAGAGAAGGGGTGGAAAGCACAGTGCAGGTAGACCCCAGCAATGTCCCACTGCATTGCTGCATAAGGGGGATTCAAATCAATCATCAAACAATTGATGATTTAGTAGTTATTAGATCTAAATTAAGGACTGAAGCTTGTAAAAGGAAGCAAAATGAAAGGGAAGGTAGTAACAAATAAATAACAGGTGAGCAAATAATTAAGTTAACACTGGGGTGAGCCAAGTACAGCTTGCTGGCTACATATGGCTCTCTAAGCCTTCCTTTTGTGACTTGGAGTCCTGCCAACACAAGGGGACGGGGGTAGAAATTTTGTATTTTCTGTTTCTGGAAGCATTCAGGAGCAGCTCTGTATTGAGGCAGTCAGCCCCTCCCCAAAAATCCACTGCCCCCCAATAAAAACAGATTTGAAAATGTTTGCCTTCTAACTTGTGTGTGTTTTTGTTGTTTGATTTCAGGCTCATTGTGACCAGTGGTGTGTGTCTGAGATGACAATTTGGCCCCAATCCTGCCAAAATTTCCCAGCTCTTACTTAACAGAAAAGACAGAATATGATATATAAGGATTTGGAACTAAAATTGTGGGAAATATTCAAATATCAGATGGTAAACATGCTTATTTAAATCACTAGATATTAGATATGTTTTTAAGAAGAGGATTTAGTCCATGTCAGTTACTTCTTTCAACATATATTCTGATGTGAAGTCGAAGGCTTTCATGGCCGGCATCCATCGTTTTTTGTGGGGTTTTCGGTCTATGTGGCCATGTTCTAGAAGAGTTTCTTCCTGATGTTTCGCCAGCATCTGTGGCTGGCGAAACGTCAGGAAGAAACTCTTCTACAACATGGCCACACAGCCCAAAAAAACCACAAAAAACTAACATATACAGTATTCTGCTTCACAGATAACTGAACAGATCTTACTCTAATATCTACATGTAACATTCCTTTTTGGGAAATGCTAGATTGATTGTCATGACAAAACAAAAACAAAGTAACAAACAGCTTCATTTATATACCGCTTCATACTGAACTAACAGTGTCTAAGCGGTTTACAACTGTAAGCTAATTGCCTCCAACAAACTGGGTACTCATTTTAATGACCTCAGAAGGATGCAAGCCTGAGTCAAGCTTGAGCCCTTTTGCTGGTATTGAACTCACAACCTTATGATTTTGAATGAGTGGCTGCAGTACTGGCATTTAACCACTGCACCACCAGGGCTCTTATGCATGACATGCAAACTGAATCAGTAAGTGATAGCATGAAATGATGTCAAATCTCTGACAACATATATACAATTCCCAAACACGTGAACAGGAAAATTATTCTATCAATATAATAAACCTGCAAACACTCACAGTTTCAGCCATGGAATACTCAGAGTTCAGCTTTTTTGCCAAACCATAGTCACCTAGTTTGATAAGATTTACTTTGGTGAGGAAGATATTCAGTGTCTTTATATCTCTAGAGAAGAAAAAAAATAAAGTTTTATATATTTCTTCAAATCGCCTGCATGAAAACTTATGTGATGACTCTTCATTCAACAACTGATTCCCTGGCTCTAATCTAGTTGGGACAAATCAACACAATTGCAACTGTAATATGCTTCCATTCCATTTTTACTATTGTCAGTCTGAAAGTGTTAACTCATTTCTCTTAATGCTTGAAGTCTCAAAACTAAATCTAATTGCTAGTCCCCAAGCCTCAGATATTGATCCTAGTATCTATCGATTAAAGTGCTTTACAAACATGGGAGTATAAAAAACATCAACAACATTGTTTTAATTGGCAATAATGACTGATGTTAATGATTTTATTCTCCAGGTTTTAGAAATAATCCATTATACTGTCTCTAGTTTCATAGGCAACATAAAATGCAGAAACGTTAAGATCAAAGGTACAGCTTTATAATCATTTTGCTAGTCTTCACACTAAAAATTTAGCTTTTAAATGTAAATAAGGGAATAACCTAAGTCGATGTACATAATGCAGTGATCCAGTCTACAAGAGCAGGAAGTAATTTGTGTTAGGAAAACTATTTGTGTGCTCAAAGGAACACAAAACAAACCATTTGCATCCATTTAATCTAGGCTGTTATTAATTTATTTACAATGTTTATACTCCATCTTTCCATCTAAAATGTCTAAGGGAGATAACAGAAATGAAAGCATAAAATACAATAAATTAAAAAAAGAGAGTAAGAAAGTTAAGGACAGTTTAAGAACCAGCCAACAAAGCAGAAATAGCTAGGATACAGCAGGGCAAAGACTACAGCAACCTCAGAAGACTAAAGCCTGCTGGATAATAAAGGTCCTTGTACACAACAAGCAGGCAAGACAGCATGTGAGCTCCTCAGCCAGGATGCAGCCACTGAAAGGGCTCCTAATTATTTAATTGGTATTTCTGGTTTCTGTAAACAGAAAAATAACCAGGAAGTATATTTGCTGTGGTTTGAAAACTAGAACAATTGAAAAGTAACATGCATACTCCCTGATCAATGAAATCCTTATTTTTGGGCACTAGACCAATTAGTTCTCACGTCATTCAACACCCACCTGTGAAGGATTCCTTCCCTGTGGATACAGCTCACTGCTGATACAATCTGAAAAAGGTACCACAGCACCATCTGCAAAGAGAGTTCACACATAAATAAGACATTTGAGAAAAAAGATAGTAAGCATACTAGAAATGTAGCTTTCAAATGTGAATAAGCATATCCTAGCTGAAGCACATTTACAAAGAAAATGTTTTTTTCCACAGTGCTAAGATCTTTTTCAAGAGGTAGTCTTTCCAGGATGATGTGGTCATGAGCCCTTCAAGGTAACAGTTGGTAAATAAATTGGAAACTTCAATTTAAAAATAATTAGGAGTGACAGCTAATACTTGCATGCTATCATGACATAAGCCTTTACAATCCTCAAATTGAATTATTAATGCTCATGGTGCAATTCAGTCTTGGAAATTAATGCTATTAGCCAGCGATTGGAAATATGTGGCTCTCCTCATATTGGTGAACTACAACTCCATTATTCCTCACCACTGTGTGAGCAAATGATACAAAACGTGTTATGACTGATGTAAGTTGTAGTCCAACAACATCTGAATAACCTCCACTTGCTATAGCAATGATACAAAATTCAATATTATTCCCTAAACAGCAATGTTATATCCAATGTTGCACAAATAATTTCTTCTCACACAACACCTCCTCCTTGCCTTTCTGTCTCTCTCGGAGCCCCCAGCCCCAAAGGCAGATTTTGCAAACTGGAGGGTGAGTCGGAGGAGGAATCAACTTACTTCCGCATTGTCTGTTGTCATGGTGGATATAACCCACCAAGTCTGAGACCACTTGTAAAATCAACATTTACTTCCTTCATTGGTAACTCCCCATTTAAATGACTATACAGTGGTACCTCGGGATACGAAATACCCAGGTTACGAATTTTTCGGGATACGAAAAATCCCATAGGGATTATTGTTTCGGGTTACGAAGTTTTTTCGGGTTACGAAAAAACTCCGGTGCTGTTTTAAATGGAGCCGGGCAGAGCCGCGGCTTTTTTCCCCAAGCGCTATGGCAATTCGGCTTACGAAGGTTTTTCGGTTTACGAAATTAGCCGCGGAACGAATTAATTCGTAACCGAGGCACCACTGTAATGCACTTTTTGTACAACTGCCTAGAAAATAATTCAGAAGATCAATTGGCAAGAGTACAGCTATACAAAATCATAGAGTTGGAAGAGACCACAAGGGCCATCCAGCCCAACCCCCCTGCCATGCAGGACCTCAATCAAAGCATCCCCGATAGACAGCCATCCAGCCTCTGTTTAAAGACCTCCAGGGAGGAAACTGCACTACACTCCGAGGAAGTGTGTTCCGCTGTCGAACAGCCCTTACTGTAGCAGTAGCAGCTAGATTACACAAGAGAGAAATTTGAAACTGCATTTCTGCTGCTAGCTTTTATATTTTCTATGATATGTGCTTTTTTATACAGTGGTGCCTCGGAATAACGAATGATCGGGTTACGAAATTTCCGGGATACGAAAAAGTTGGATTGGCAAAAACTGTTTCGGGTTACGAAATATTTTTCGGGTTACGAAATTCATTTCGGCGCGAAATTCAAATGCTGCAAAGTGCAGCTATAGGCTTTCCAGTGCTAACGGAAAAGTGTTTCGGGTTACGAAATTTTCGGGTTACGAAAGGAATGGCGGAACGAATTAATTTCGTAACCCGAGGCACCACTGTATACTAAAAAGTTTTTGTCACTTTGAGGAATTTAATTAGTAGAAAAGCAGTGCATATATTTTGTTTATAAATAAATCACAGAGTTGGAAGGGCCCTCAACATAGAGTATCCCCAGCAGATAGCTGTCCAGCCTGTTTCTGAATACATCCAGAAAAGACGGCACCACCACCACCACTCTAAGCAGTTGGTTCCATTGCTGAACCACTCTCACTCACTCTCTAGCATCTCTGTGCATGGGAATCTGCCCAGTATTTCTCATAGTTTGATAAAATTAGCTTTCCTGATATCCAATGTCCACGTTCGACTATACTTCTCTTTGTGCCTGTCCCACAATCATGAATTCTAGCACTACATGGTCACTCCCCCTAAAGCAGCAATTCCTTTGAATCCAGTGAGCAACTCCTCCTATTGGTTAGGATCAAGTCCAAGACTGCTGATCCCCTTGTCCCTTCATCCACCTTTTGAAAGAGGGAATTATCTGTAAGGCACATCTGAAATTTGTTGGAAAGCCTATGCTTAGCAGTTAGTCTTCCAGCAGATGTCAGTAACTGAAGTCCCCTATAACTACTAGTTCTTGCTTCTTGGAGACTTCTGACATTTGTTTCAGAAATGCATTATCTATCACATCTTGGTTTGGTGGCCTGTAGTAAACTCCTATAACAGTGTTGCTCTCATTACTTTCCCCATTTATTTTTACTCAAATGCACTCCATTGGTCCAGTTTGATCACTCATGTGGATTTCTGTACAAGTGTCTTTGATGTCTAATTCTATTTCACCTCCCTTTTGTCCCCATCTATTCTTTTTGAATAGATTATAACCTTCAATTGTTATATGCCAATCATGTCAGTTATCCTATCAAGTCTGTTTTATCCCATAAAGTCATATTTACCTTTCCCACACCAGGGCTTCAAGCATGCCTTGTTTCTCAAACTCTGTGTATGGGTGTACAGGTATCTAAAGTGTTGTTTGTTCTAATCTTTTATTTTACTACTAGTTTTACTGTAGCTCCCATTCTCTCCCTCAGCTTCTGGCCTCTTAAGATGTATGGGCCATTTAAATAGCATTCCTCCAAAGTGACCCGAAGCAGCTTTATTTTGGCCTGTCTGTTCAGACCCTAAGTAAGGTTGCCTGGTGTCCCAGATTATAAGAGATGTCCCTTATAGGGCAGGCATGCAGGCAACCCTTATTATAAGGGATGTCCCCTTTTTTGAACGTTGGAAAGCTTTCCTTTTACATAAACCGAACAAGATGGCAAAACATTCTGTATTTTGGGGGGAGGGGGGGTTGTCCTCAGTAAAGATAGAAATGTGTGCTTCATGTAATTTATAAATGGGGACAATATGTTAATTCTACAGAGAAACAAACAACTAAGGGTACAGCTGCACTGTACAAATAATGCAGTTTGACACCACTTTAATTGGCATGGCATCATCCTACAGAATCCTGGGATTTGTAGTTTTGTGAGTCACCAAACAATCTTTGACAGAGGCTAAAGACCTTGTAAAACTACAAACTGCAGTGGTGCCAAACTGCATTATTTTTACAGTGTAGATGTACCCTAACCTAAAGATGATGAATACTTTTATTGGATATTTGCTAAAAGCTACTTCCTGATTGTCAAACTTGCATGTCCTGTCTTTCCCTTATTATTATTTTGAAAACATGTCAACATTATATCTAAGGTAATGTAAAATGAGTAAAAACATTAATTACATCAACAAAAACATTAAAATTAGACTAAAGCAACTTTTAAAATAGTTTTTAAATCACAGAGAATGAAAACTAGAGTAGCCACTACTGCTTTTAAGGACTGAAGGGTACATGAAACAAGTCGTAGTTGCCCGGATATCCCATATATGGATACTTTATCCATTAAGAACCTGTGGAATCTTTGAACATCAATCAAATAACTCAACAGGCAATAGGACAGACTTATCAACATGCGGTCCGTCTTTTGTGTAAGAATAGTGGAATTCTCTGTAATATAAATAATCCCAATACATTTAAAATCAACATAATCCAGATGTTTTATATACTCCTTGATAGCCTGAGAGAAAGATAGTGACTAAGTACCTCAGAAGTTCTTTGCAGCTATAAGATAGCATCAGCATGGTTTACTCATTTTTATTCTTGCAAGATTATTAATACCAAGGATCAGTCTTCATTTAGGACTGGAATGTCAAATAAAAGATTTTTGCTTAACCTATAGATGACACATTCTGTTTATCCTATGGCAGTGAGTATGAATGGCTATTATGGTTATCTAGTAAACAGAGCTAGACTCTAGTCTCCTTCTCAAATTTTTCAAGTTACCTCTTCCTCAAACAACTTGTCTTTCTGTCGTAGAATCTTATCATAGAGGTTTCCTCCTGCAAATAAAAGAAAGAAATGCTTTGTTGTTTGCTGTAAATATTCCATAAGTATCTACCTGACATCCTCTAAGACTTTTCTGTTGCTACTTCTTTTCTATGGGAATAAGGAGTTCCATCTCTCCACTGTTGGTTACTGCAACCCTTTCTGAGCCAAACAGACACGTCAGACAACAGATTTAGTAAAAAAAATATCTATTTGGTAACATCTGCAAAAGCTCTTCTACAATAGGTGCATTACTTACAACAACCTAGAACGTGGCATTCTTGCCTTTGGATTTATTTTCATTAGGTTGACATGTATAAAAGCAGCTCAGTTTAGTTTATCTTACCCATAAACAGTCTAATGCAAGTCAAATGCAAAGAAAACTCTAAGAATTTTAATGTGGTTTGTATCATTGGCTAGAATTGTCTGTAGTAAGCTTAAAAGCAAACCACCATGGATTAATACGGGGTAAAAAAAAAAAACACAGGAAAACTTCAAGAACAGCAGTTATGCCACATATTCTGTATTTATGTCCTGTGTTAGTTTCAATACTTGCCAAACCACTTTTCGGTAATACATAATCACCAAATGCAATGGTATAGTGTTAAGTGCAATGTGACATTAGCAATTCTGCCACAGCAATGTTCACTGAAGGTTCAGACAGACTCTGTGTTTTCTAGTGCATATTTAAATTTTTACAATCTAGAAAAACCAGACTGGCGGTGAGCTCCCGGAGGTCCTTTTCTGTCACCGCTCCAATAACTTGGAATGACCTGCCGGAAGAGATTCTCCAATTATCCTCACTCGAGGCTTTTAAAAAGGCGACAAAAACCTTTCTCTTCTGGCAGGCCTTCCCCGATTGATAATGTCCAGAACTATTTGAATCCCCCTCCTTTTATTATTTTCCTTTTATTATTTTTATTATTTGTGTGTTTTTTTTTTAATTTTGATGTACTGTATTGTTATGTGCTTTTTAACTATGTTTTACTGTTTAATTTTATAGTTGGGAGAGAGGGTTGGGCCAGGGTCTTGTGGGGCTTGTTGTTTTTATTATTGTGTATTGTATGAACTTTGTTGTTACCCGCCTCAATCCTCAAAGTGGAAGAGGCGGGATATAAATAAATATTTTTTCTTATTATTATATTATAAAAGCTTTTTTAAAAAATGCTCTGCACATTTCTAGTTCTATTTTCAGTTCTATTTTCAGCTAGTTCTGTTCTGTTCTTAAATTTAATCTTCCACTAAGAATATTTAATAGTTTATATATCTGTGAGATTATCTGTGAAACATAAATGGCAGTCCTCCAAGAGAAGTCTGGTTTGTGTTTCTAGATCTGACACTACAAATGTGTGTCTATAAACAAGAGAAGATTCTCTCTGTTTCATCTTTCCTCACAGCACCCAAGATGGAAGAGGTACTTAATGTTTACAAGACAGAACTCTCACCATTACAGTACTCCAGTTCAATCAGCAGAGTGTTGTTATCCATGAAATGATTGTAATAGGCAATTATGTTGTCATGTTGCAGGAGAGCAAGGATAACAATCTCATTCAAAGCATCACGGCGTTCTTTTTCTGATAATCTGGTAAGATCCACTTCCTTCCACACCACAAGTGAGTCATCCTAGAATATAAGAAATTTAGCTAGTTAAATACATAGCCAGTCCTTTAGTGAGATGTTCATTTCTCAGGAGTTTTTTGTAAATGTATTTACTTTCTGACTCACTTAAACATTTCCTAGGGATTCAAATGGAATTCCCCTATTTCTAATGTCAAGAATCAGTATCTACAATTGACATTCTCTCTTCCTTTTTTAAATTATGTTTTCAAAAAAGGCACTGAGTTTTTATTTCATATACAGCTCTACCCAAACAAAACCCACATTCCATAACAGGAAACAACAATAACATGGGAGCTGTCAGACATTTCAGTCATAGCTTTACAAAGAATAAATATTTAATGCCTGAAATTGAGATCTGTACTGTGATATTAACCAGCTAGTCTATTAGGTGAATTATTTTAGCATCTGAAACTATATTAAGGACTTTGAGCTTCTGATTCTTTCCCTATGAAACATATCATTGTTTTAGCTGAGACACTTCAAGATTCCTTTCCATCATAGGAAATAAAAGTACTAATGATGAAAAACTATTAACAGAAACATAATGATCAAAGAAACAATGGAAGAGTTTTGCATAATTGTTTTATTTGTAGTTAGATTGTAGAAAGCTGCATAATCTGAAAAAATTCCACTGCCATCTCACAAAACAGCACTACATATTTCTGAGTTGTCTGAACTAACTGGGGTCATTTAAACCATTTCCTCCCAAAGAAAACAATTAGAAGGCAAGCCCAAATAGCATGTAATTGTTTATGATCCACTCAAGATTAGGTTCATTTGGATACTTTAAGATACCTTTCTTGAAGATTCTGCTTGCTTCATCTTTGTTATCAGCCTTTGTGAACTATACTGTAGTCACTATACACTTGCAAATCTTCACAGAAACATGATACAATACTACAGCTTTCTCTTTCCTCTAGTCTCTCCCATCCTGTCATTCCTTTTCTGCCCCTCTGGAGGAAGCTGTTAGAAAGGAAGCAGACCCGCTATATTCTACATTCATATGTGAAGTTTTACTTTTAAACAGTCAAATGCCCTAGTTTTCCAAATGCAAAAATGTAAGTGACAATTAATGACTGGCAATCACAGCAACTTCCTTTTATTTCCATGCAAAACAGCAGTTTTGGGGACAATTTCAGTCAGAACTACACAACACTGGAATAAGTTTTTTAACTCTCCTCTCAATGCATAGCTTAATTTCCCATCACAAAAGGAGATATTTTCAGTTTAAAATACAATTCAATGTTTAGGCCCAGTTTAACATCATAAACCCACAATCAGCTGGGTTTCATCAAAATTATCAGAGATACATTTCTCTTCTGCAGGCATCATGAACTGCTCAGTTCTTCTGCTACATATTTTCCAGTCATGTTGTCAATCTCAAAGCGCATGTGGTTTGTATCCTCTATCTGAAATCAATTCCTGAAGAATAGTGAGAGCCAGCATGGTGTAATGGTTTGAGTGTTGGACTCTGGAGACCAGGGTTCAAATTCAGGCTCAGCCACTGAAACTTACTGGGTGGTCTTGGACAAGTCACACACACTCTCTCTGCCTCAGAGAATGGCAATGGCAAACCCCCTGTGAACAAAACTTGTCAAGAAAAGCCCATGATAGGGTCACCATAAGTTGGAAATGACTTGAAGGCACACAACAACAAGTGTATAGACCTACAACATTGCTAGCCACTGTCACTTTGCTCATTGCTCAGCCTCTACTTCATGTATTAACACCGTTCTGACATAAAACAACAACACTGAGCCATTTTAATAAAAATAAAATACCTGTTATGTCCAATAGTCACTATATTCAAATTTAAATGAATAAAACATTCATTTGAACTTGAATGTATTGAACAGTGCTCCAAATTTATCCATACTCAGTCTGAAAGGAGCAACACTTCTTTCGATCTTCATTGCTTTTGGTATGCTATAGAGTTTCAGGGAAAATTAGATGCAAAACACTAATCTTCCTCAGGATACTCATCATAAAGTACAAGTTACTTCTGGCTTACAGGTTCAAATCGCCATTCAATAAGGAAGTTCACTGACTGACTTTTGGTCACTTAGTCACTCAGCTTGATCACCTCACAGGAGCTGAGTACATTTACATTGAAGAAAAAACGCAGTTTCATACCACTTTAACTGCCATGGCTGCATTCTACAAAATCCTGGGATTTGTAATTTTGTGAGGCACCAACACTCTGGCAGAGAAGGCTAAAGACTTTGTTAAACTACAAATCCCAGGATTCCATAGGATGGAGCTGTTGTTGCTGAGTGCCCTCAAGTCATTTCTGGCTTATGGTGACCCTAAAGTTTGCCAAGTCTTGGAAAGAATTGTTCAGAGGAGGTTTGCCACTGACTTCCCCTTAGGCTGAGAGCTCATGACTTTACCCAAGGCCATCCAATGGTTTTCATGGCCAGGCTGGAAATCAACCTCTGGTCTCCAGAGACACAGTCCAACACTCAAACAACTACACCACACTGGCTTTCATAAGATGAAGCTACAGCACTTAAAATGATGTCAAACTGCATTATTTCTACAGTGTAGATGCCCCCTCAGTTTTGGAACAGTAAGGCAAGGGTGGTAACCATACAAACCTCCAGATATTATTGGACTGCAACTCCTAGCAGCCACTGCCAGTATACCTGCAGCACTGACAAGCATATCTGGAACTAGTCAGAGACGTTCTCAGTGCACAACTGCAGAGTTTTAATTGGGGCAAGAAGAAAAGGCTGGGGATAATGAAGACAAAAGCAAGTGCATGGCCAACTGTAAAAAGAGTGCAGTGTGCCTCTAAATACAGTTTGGAAATCTACTAAATATGGCAGAGAGGAAGGAGACCTCCAAAGGCTTGTGTGGTGGCACACAAAAGAACCGACATCACATGGAGGGGAAGTGTGGGAAAGTGTAAAACTAAATGACAAGTAAAGAGTTTTTGGATTTATTTTTCAAAAGAAGCCACTCCCAATATTTTGGAATAAATATTCCACACCTGCAGTAAACTACATACCAGTATGTTGATTAGATGACAACTGCTTAAAGGAAAAGGTATTCCCTTGACATGAATATCTAGTCATAACTGATTAGTGTTTGGTTTTTCCCCTTCACAATTGTTCAGAAAGGTAGGCATTAATTATTCCCTTTCACAAACAGAAAAGAATTGCTAGAAAACTAGAAACTGAAAAAAAAAATGTTATCTGCATCATCTGCAGCAATTAGGCTGCTAAGTTGTTATCTGTCATTACCCAGTTCCTTATTTCTAAAATATAGCATAACAGTTGCCTATCAGGGAAAAGGGAAAGCTTGGCAGCCAGTACACTGAATAGACAGATTAAAAAGTATTCTGCAAATGTGCGACTAGTTTAGATGATAATCTTACATCATGATCCCAGTGTGTATGTATAGTTGGCCCTCCACATTTGCGGCTTTCACTTCTGAGGATTTGATTATTTGTGGTTTTGATTAACATGTTCTCTCTAGGAATCGCTAAGTCTCCCAGCACAGTTCTGCTGGAAATAGGCCATAGAGTTGTGCTGGAGAACCTAGAAGTTCCTAGAGAAAACATGATTCCATGATCAACTTCAGGCAGTTACTGACCATAGAGTTGCACTGGAGGACCTGGAAGATTCCTAGGGAGTTGTTCTCTTGGGGGGGGGGGATAGTGTGTTTTTTATTTGCGGCTTTTACACATTCATGGGGTCCTTCACCCCCTAACCTGAGCAAATATGGAGGGACCACTGTACTCTGAAGACTGACTCATTACAAGGTATGAGTTACACAGCATCACAACTTGGGTGTTCGTCTATGTTTCATGCATTATTTTGTTGTTGTTAACTGCCCTTGAATCGACCCCAATTCGTAGTGACTCTGTGGATGAGACACCAAGACCCCCTATCCATCACTTCCCTGATTAGGTCCTGTAAATTCAGGACTGTGGCCTCCCTGACTGAGTCTATCCATCTAGGCATCTGAGGCTTCCTCTCTTTCCACTGCCCTCTACCTTTCCTAGCATTATTGTCTTTTCTAATTATTCATTTTACCTCATGATGTGGCCAAAGTCTTAATTTGATCCTCAGTTTGATCATCTTGGCTTCTAGGAGTATTTCAGGCTTGATCTATTCAAGGACCCATTTGTTTGTCTTTCTGCTTTGTCTTTTGACCCAAGGTATCCTTAGCACCACATCTCTGAATTTCTTTACGTGCATTACCTTATTGCATTAGTTTACATGACAGCAAACCTGGTTTCTTGCCAACAGACATGCACACGTACTAGAGAATCCCATCTCCATACAGTCCACCCTTGGCTTACGCGGGGGATCAGTTCCGGACCCCCCCCCCCGCTTAAGCCAAATACTGCGCATGCTCAAGCCCCATTCAAGTGAATGGGGCTCGTGCATGTGGTGGTGCGGCGGCACACGTGTGCCACAGCAGCATGCCCCATTCATCTGAATGGGATGTGCCACCCTTTGTGCTCCCGTGCGGCTTTTAGCATATGCTGAAAGCTGCGTATAACGCAGGTGCACTATTTAGTGTAACAGCCCTGGAAAACCCATTTGGTTATCCCTGTGTCCACCTATGCCTTTGCTCCCTGTTTGTAGGTTATGAGGGATGAATGGGTCATTTTGGTCCAATCCACGCTGCACAGATAATCCAGTTTGAGACAGCATTAATTGCCGTAGCTCAGTACTAGGGAATCCTGGGAACTGTTTATTGTGGCACCAGAGCTCTCTGACAGAGGCGGCTAAATGGCTCACATAACTACAGTTCCCAGAATTCCATAGCATTGAGCCAGGGCAGTTAAAGCCGTCTCAAACTGGATTATTTTTGCAGTATGGATTGGACCATAAATGCATCCACACTACAGAAATAATCCAGTTTGACACCCCTTTAACTGCCATGGTCCATCCTAAAGAATCCTGGGATCTGTAGTTTTTAGTGAGGCACTAGCCAAAGGAGGCTAAAGGCTTTGCAAAACTACAAATCCCAGGACGCCACAGGACAACAACGATGACAATAATGATAATTATTCCTTCTTGATAGATTATGAGGGAATCCCAGGATTCCGTAGGATGGAGACATAACAATTAAAAGTGGCGTCAAACTGGATTGATTCTGTGGCGTGAATGCATTTATGGCTGTTGTTTAATATTATTAGGATTATTAGGATTATTATTATTTCTTACCTGCTTCTCCCCATGGATGGAGTTACAGCACTTAAAGGAGTGCCAAACCAAAACAAATGACAGCTTTTAATGGGTCTTTCAGGCTACGTAGCCGTGTTCTAGAAGAGTTTTTTCCTGACATTTCGCCAGCATCTGTGGCTGGCATCAGGAGTTCTCTGTTCTCTTCACCTTCAGAGTTCTTCAGTTCTCTGAAGATGCCAGCCACAAATGCTGGTGAAACGTCAGGAAAAAACCTCTTCTTGAACACAGCCACATAGCCCAAAAAAAAACAACAAAAAACCCCTAAGAATGCGGGCCATCAAAGCCTATAACTTCACAAATGACAGTACTTGCCCATAGGGAAACTATACTTGCCCATAGGGAATAGTTGGAGAATACCTGCCCATACAGAAACATTGAATACTTGTCCAATGTTTTCCTATGGGCAAATACATGCTATAAGTATTCCCCTATGGTTCCCTATGGGCAAATATTCTCCAATGAGAAGTCGAAGGCTTTCACGGCTGGAATCCATAGTTTTTTGTGGGCTTTTTCAGGCTATGAGGCCATGATCTGGAAGAGTTTATTCCTGATGTTTGGCAGCATTCTCTAAGCACCCCCTAAGTGGTTTACAGTATGTAAGCTAATTGCCCCCATCAAGCTGGGTGAGTGGGTTATGTGTGTGTGTGTATTACACACACACACTGTGTGACCCTTGGTTGAGAGGCCCTGCCATTCAACAACAGATTGACATGTAAATCACTTCCTCTCAACCAAGGGTTACACAGTATATATACTCCACTCTCTTCCATGCCAACATTCTCTGAAGATGCCAGCCACAGATGCTGGTGAAATGTCAGGAACAAACTCTTCTAGAACATGACTACATTGCCCAAATACCCCACAAAAACTATGGATGCCAGCCGTGAAAGTCTTTGACTTCATAAACGACAGTATTTGCCCATAGGGAAACTATACTTGCCCATACAAAAGCATTAAATGCTTGCACAATGTTTTCCTACAGGCAAGTACATGCTGTAAGTATTCCCTTAAGTTTGCCTACAGGCAAATAGTCTCCAATGACTCTCTATGGGCAAATCCAATAAAATTGAAACAATCATACCTGTATTGAACCAACCAAAATGCACAATTACATGTTGCCAGCTTCTGAGGTTACACTGGCTTCTTCATCAGGCAGACAGGAGAAAGAAAGTGAGGACGTTAGTCTTGGGCCTGTATTTTCTGTTTCTGGTCTTAGTTCAGATGGAAGGGAGGGCTATCTGAAGGCTGGCAGTTAGGACCAGAAGACCTTAACTAAGACCAGAAACAGAAAGTGCAGGCCTATGACTAACATCTTCACTTTTCTTCCTCCTGTTTGCCTGATGAAGAAGGCAGTGTGACTTTGAAAGCTTACAACATGTAATTGGGCATTTTGGTTGGCCCAGTAAAGGCTTTCTGAAGATGCCAGCCACAGACGCTGGTGAAACGGCAGGAATAAAACCTTTTAGAACAGGGCTTAATAGCCTGAAAAACCCACAAAAAACAAAGGCATTACCGTTTGGGTGTCTGGGAACCATGTTTGATGACTACTGTGCGACTATTATTTGCTATTTGCTGTTTTTAATTTGTTGTCTGTTTTGTTTCCTGTATTGTTGTGTATTATTTGTATGTATTATGCTATTATTTCTTAGATTGTATGCCATGTGCAGGTTTACTCTTACCTATTCTATTGTTTGTATGTACAGCGCTGTGTGAATCTACAGTGCTATATAAATAAAGCATAATAATAATGATAATAATAATGAGGAATGACTTAGGGAGCTGGGGATGTTTAGCCTGGAGAAGAGAAGGTTAAGAGGTGATATGATAGCCCTGTTTAAATATTTGAAGGGATGTCATATTGAGGAGGGAGCAAGCTTGTTTTCTGCTGCTCCAGAGACCAGGACCCGGAACAATGGATGTAAGCTGCAGGAAAAGAGATTCCACCTGAACATTAGGAGGAACTTCCTGACAGTAAGGGCTGTTTGACAGTGGAAGATACTCCTTCCTCGGAGTGTAGTGGAGTCTCCTTCCTTGGAGGTCTTTAAGCAGAGGCTGGATGGCCATGTCTCGGGGGTGCGTTGACTGTGAGTCCCTGCATGGCAGAATAAAGGGGTTGGACTGGATGGCCCTTGGGGTCTCTCCCAACCTATAGGTCTTCCCCTGTGTTCCCCTATGGGCAAGCATTCCCTAGGTCTCCCGATGGGCCACCAGGACATTCTCTCATCTCCCTCCTTACCTCCGTCCTGCGGTAGAGCGTGGCCTCCCCGAAGGCGCCTCTGCCCAGGACGCGGATGGGGGCGTAGTGGAGCTCCTCCTGCTCCCCTGATGCTGCTGCTGCTGCTGCGGCCAAGGCAGGCGGGGGCCGAGGGGGCCCTCCGCGGCCGGACGAGGAAGAGTCGTGGCCGAAGTCGGAGTTGATGGAGTCGCAGTGGCGCTCGTACTGGTCCAGAGACATGGCTGTGGCCGCCGCGGAGGGCGAGGGGCCGGGGCAGCTCCTTCTCCTGCTCCTCCTTCTGCCCCGAGGCCTCCCTCAGGCTCTGAGCAGCAGAGCGGGGCTGTCTCTGCGCAGGCGCAGTCCCTCTCTTGGCTGCTGGGCGGGAGAGGAATAGGGAGAGGGTCCCCTTCACGGGCCTCCTCCCCTCAGACTCTCTCGGCCCAGGGACGCTCCATCTTGCAGCAGCAGCAGCAGCAGCAGCAGCAGCAGCAGCAACAGGAGGCGGCACGTTCCCTTCGCCCCCCCCCACTGACCCGGAAGTACTTGTGCCTCAGCAGGAAGTCACCCTCACAGAACCATAGACTCGCAGAGACCTCAAGGGCCAATAAAAACGGTCTCAAACTGGATTATTTCTGCAGTGTGTTATGTGACCTTTGCCACAAGATCTCTCTACATACAGAATAGATGGGACTACTGAGAGCATGCATCTGACTTGCCCAAGATCACCCAACGGGCTTCCATGGCCGAACCCTGGTCTCCAAGTTCATAGTCTGACACTGGAGCCATGACATTACAGACAGGGTGACCAGGTGCCCAACCGCAGGGGAGGACCAGGCACCACAGAATGGGGGGCATTCAATAAAAATAGAGGGGCAAATAAAAGTGAAAAATACATAAATATAATGCTCGTGCTTTTTAGTCATGCTCAAAATGGAGAACATATTGGAACACTGGAAACTGAGGACATGTCTTGGGAAAGGAGGATACGTGGTCATCCTGGTCTCAAAGGGCTTCTTAGTGATGCTCAGAATGGAGGACATGGTGGAATTCCTTCTGGACAGAAGGTTGAAATGGAGGACACAGCCTGGAAAAGGATGTCTGGTCACCCTGGGGCTGGGATCAACTGGTGTGGTAACGCATGCTGTCACATCGCCATTGACCTCCTTCCATACCACACCTTTGTTGTTGTGTGCTTTCAAGTCACTTTTGGCGAACCTGTTGTGGGGTTTTCTTGGCAAGTGTCTTCAGAGAGATTTTTGCCACTGCCTTCCCCTGAGGCTGAGAGAGTGTGACTCGCCCAGGGTCACCCAATGGGCTTTTTTGCTTCAGTGAGAAATCCAACCCTGGTTTCCAGAGTCTTAATCCAACACTAAAAATGACTAGAAAGAGGACATTTCTGTGTAGATTTAAAAATCTCACCCACCACTCGGTTTTGAATTGTTATAAATACAATTATGGGCCTGCTGCTTGTTTAGGCTTTGAAGACCCAAATTCCCTGGTGTTTCCTAGTAAACTATGCACACAATGGAAGATCTCCAGTTCCGCTCTGGACAAAGATTTCCACCTCTTTCCCTACACAGAAGTGCCTTTGCAGCCTATGAACCCTCCTTGAAAGGCACCTGGTTGCATGGAGGCATATACCTCTGGGAATAAGTAATTTCCCTTTGAGAGACAGAGAGAAAATTGCTGGAAAGTTGAAGCTATGGAAAGGGTAATTTCTTGCCCTCCCTAAAACAAGTAAGAAATGTTAGCATGCTTTTAAAAAGTGAAGAAAGATCACTATCTCTCACCTTACATTTACTTATTTTTCAAAAGAGAAATAATAGTGGCCTGCCTTGGGAGAAGTAGAATATTGTAACCAGTGCAATAGCACTGATACAACACTTTAGAAAGGGTTTTGAAAAGGAAAGGGGTCTTCTTTAGAGATGATAATCTTATCGGAGCATTTGCTTCACCTTTTCCCACAAAATACACAGCGGCAGCAGGCACCCATCTGCAGAAACAAGTTCAAGAGTACCCATTGATAACAGTGGGAGCTATTTAAAGAATGCCAGTTGAGATGACTGGATTCCACTAACAATAATACAAACAAATGTAAGATGACCCTGCTAGATCAAACAAGAGACTTACTTAGTCCAGCATTGTGTTAACCAAAACCAAATGCCTGTGGAAGTTGTCAGGCAAGGTATGAGCGCCACTGCACCCAATGACTGGTGTTCTAAAGCAGTGACCACTCTCAGAGGCAGCATATTCCACTGTCAAACAGCTCTTACTGTCAGGAAGTTATTGATGTTTTGGTGGAGTTTCTTTTCCTGTACCTTAAATGCATTGCTCCGGGTCCTAGTCTCTGGAGCAGCAAAAAACAAGCTTGCTCCATCATCAATGGGCATTCCTTCAAATATTTAAATAGGGCTATCATGTTGCCCTTCATGTAGCCTTCTCTTAAGCCTTCTCTTAAGAGTGTGGCCCACACTTTCAGATGCTATAACATCCAAACAATGATACTTTTATTTGGCCAACCAAAATGCACAATTACATGTTGTACGCTTTCAAAGTCACACTGGCTTTTTCATCAGGCAAAACAGAATAAAGAAATTGAAGATGTTAGTCAATGGTCTGCATTTTCTGTTTCTGGTCTTAGTTCAGATGGAAGGGAGGGCTATCTGCAGGCTGGCACCTTCCTTTGACTGGCACATGTGATCACTGGTAGATTTTCAAAGTCAAAGAAATTTAGCGTCCATTTGCAATTCAAAGAAGATGTTTTCTTGGAATCCAGCCCATCTCCTTCCTTTGTGAAACCACTCTACCTATGTAGGTAGAGAACAACAAATGTTTCAATCATCTAAAGGAAACAGATGCTTTTTTATTCATTCTCCAAAATCAACAAGCAAAAAATCTGAAGTTTGGTACTCAGTTTGGGGGGCTAACATGTTAAATTCTTTGGGTGTTTCCCAGAGCAAGAAAATTAAGCAACCATTTTGGCTCATGCCAAGCCACCCTGCCAACCAATGTGAGTTTTTATGTATCCATTTCAACTTCTATAAGCTATTTTTTCAGTCCCAGGAAAGAGAAAATATAGATGATGATGACCATGTCACATTTCCCAATGATACTTCACTGATTCTTACATAAAATTTGAATCACTGATGGTCCAAAACTTCAGTTAGTAACATCTGTTGACTGGTAGACTGTGAAACCAATGATAATAATAATGATCATATTCTTATAACTTGCACCATCACCGCAGAGGGAGTAATTTATTGCTGACCTTTTGCTTTATTCACAAGCAATGCACAAATAATGGCTATCACAAATTCACATGCATCGGCCAAGGGAGCATGATGGATTATTGTTGTTGTTTTTAGGCCAGCTCCTTCTTCCCAGACAAACAATAGTTGCATGCTACTGTTGAGTCAACTGCACTCTTTCAATCATCCAAAGGAAACAGTCAGGAAGTAGAGTTGAATTTAACACTGCTGTATCAGAGTAGCAACAAATACAAAGTCTCTAGAGCAGTAGGACAAATCTCACGATGAAAGATACACTGCATTGCAGTACAAGGCTGATTTTAAGTATTCAGATAATTAAATACTACTCAGCCCCATGTCATCAAACAAAACCTGGTATTTGGGCTGGTGTTGCCACAAACCATTTAAAAACAAGAAATGTCCCATTTAAATATTTATTGCAAATAAAGCTGGCCAATATTTATTGCAAACTCCTGTCTAGCTTCTTTTCCATAGGTGAAAGAAAGCCAAAATAAAGAATCCATACTTCGTGGAACTGCAAAGTCTTATTTCAAATTATTAACATTAGAAAGCAAGCTTTGCTTTATTCACGCTGAAACACATTCAAGCAAGGACTTGTGGAAAGACGGTGATTACTGAAGACACTGGGAATTTCCCTTCTCAGAGATCTGACAGGTTGCCCTTAAATTAGATTGATTTACATTAATCTAACAGCCTCAGAAATGTTTTTGTTCTGCTTTATTCAAAATATGGCAGTCTACAGAAAGTAGATCAAAAGCAAGCTAGTTTCAGCATGCACTGCACAAGTTGTACAATGTGACTGTACACAAAAAATACTGAGCTCCACTGGTTGCACTTTATTTATGTGTGTGTTGTTGTTGTAACTTGCTTGTTATCATATTACAGATTCCTTTAGAAATCTTTATGCAAATATTTAAATCTTCCTCCAACACAGATGATGCATCTGATATGAATGAGCCAACTACTGTCCGGGGAGACGCTTCCTCACAAAATCCGACATTCTTCATCTAACAACACTGCTGCATCTTGGAATGTAGCAAAGTAAGCATGTAATAATAAAGTCCCGCCAGATGGGTTACAATTTTTTATAAATTATTTGTTTTATAACACAAAATGGAATCTGTGTATAAACTGTGAGAAATATTTTGCATGTTTTTGCTTTATTTTTATTACTTTAAGTAGTGAGGCTGGAAAACTGGTAAAACATGTACAGTCCACCCTCCCTATTGGAAGACTTGCCATTGACAGATTTAACCATCTGTGAACCCCAATTTTGCTAATGGTGGTGAGTGCATGTGACTGTGCTTGCGAGTGCCACACTGCCATTAAAATGAATGTTGACTTGAGCATGCACAGATTTTCATATTCATGGGGGGGGGGGGGGGGGTCTGGAACCGATGTGAATATAGAGGTCCGACTGTATACAATAGATTCATGGTTAAAAAAAGCAGAACAAAACAGAAAACACCTAGAACTCCAAACCTAAATGCACAGACTGAATTCTACAACTCATATTGCCAAAGCAACACCTCAAAGATCTATAGCTAGTACATGTACCATACATTTTGTTATGCATGTGCATGCAGCATATCCAGTCATATATTGACACACTCCAATTGGTGGGTATCTTCTCCATGGAATAAGCAGACAAAAGAACATTTTCAGAATATATCACGTTCAGAGCAGTCACAATATGTGCATTATGCCCACAGAAAGTGCCTCTGTGACTCATCTTGAACTGGGAGCTTCTCACTTCTATAGCTCCAGTTTCCACCTGTAAGGTGCAAGTGCAGAGCTTGGCTCTGTTTCCATGCCCACACAATGCATAAATAAACCATTGAGAGTAATGCAGAATAAAGCAGCCGTTTGCTAAAGACAACCAACATGGTGTAGTGGTTTGAATGTTGGACTATGACTGTGGAGAACAGGGTTCAAATCCCAGCTTGGTCATGGAATCCCACTGAGTGACCTTAGGTACGACACACTTTCTCAGCTTCACAGGAAGACAACGGCAACCCCCCTCTGAACACATCTTGCTAAGGAAACCCCATGATAGGTTTGCTTAAGTTGGAAAATACTTGAAGGTACACAACAACAATAATAGCACTTGTTCCTATTAAAGTTATCAATGTTTGCATACTGAAGCCAGATGTATGCGTACATCTAGTCAATAAAGGACTGTAGTCTTATGTTGTTCTGAAGATCTCCAAACTGCAGCTGGAGCACTGAGGCTTTACTCTATTTTCACATTCGCACGCGAGCACAGCAGTATTCCACACTTTATATAGAGAGAAGACCTTGGCATGTCTTGCCAGCTGTTTCATTTCAGAATTTAGCCCATGTCTTGGCACCAACTGTGCTTGGCACAGGGTTGGAAAAAACAATGACACTATTCTTCCTTATTTAGGCTAAGAACAAAGTTTACCACAGCCATTAACGAAGGGCTGAACACTGTAGAGCAAGGGTAGAAACCATGGAGCCCTCCAGCTGTCATTATACTGCAACTTTAAACAGCCTGGATCAACACAACCAGTGGCAAAAAAACTGAGGAACTGTAGGTCAATAATAATAATAATAATAATAATAAAATTTATTTGTATTTTCCCGCCTCTCCCAGGTAGATCGAGACGAGATTACAACCCAACAGTAACAATAAAATACAAGAATAAAACATATAATTTCAAACATTAAAACAGTTAAAAACAGTACAGTCAAAATTTATAAGATAAAATGTTCTGATTCTGGATAGAAGAGTGAATGATGTCATTACAGAAGATTGGGTGAATAGGCTTGCCAGAAGAGATTCGTCTTGACTGCCCTCTTGAAACCCTCCAAGGAGGTAAAAAGGCGGATCTCTTCTGAGAGGTTGTTCCATAGTTTAGGAGCTACTGAAGTAAAGGTTCTTTAGGAAATTGAGACCAACAGATTTTTGCCAGAGGTTCTGATAGTGCGGGGCGGATTATACAGGGAGAGGCGTTCCTTTAAGTAACTTGGACCCGAGCCATGTAGGGTTTTATACAGGGGTAGGCAACCTTTTTGAGCCGGGGGCCGGGTTGCTGTCCCTCAGACAACTGGGGGGCCGAAGCCAAAAAATAAATAATTAAATAATTTTTTAAAAAATTAAATATATAAATAAACCAGGACAAATGTAGGACAAAATTTTCAAATGGAAGACACTGTCCGGGAAAGCAGCCAAAGGGCTGATAAAGCAGCTAGTTATCAAACAAACAACCCCCTCCCAGCACAGCAAAGTCAATGTAAGCTACACAGTCCTGGAGAGTTGCAGTAGCTTTGCAAAAAGGGTTTACCAGAAGAATTGTCAGACGGTCCGAGGTTCAGGGTAACAGATAGGCAGGTAGATAAAGCAGTCCAAGGTCAAGTTTCCAGGTAGTCAAGACAAGAAGCCAAGGAGCCAGAGACAGAGTCTTTCCTCTAAAAGAGTCAGATATCCACTGGCAAAGAACCACACATGCTCCAGGTGCTTAAGAAGGCAAGGAGCTGGCCTTCAGCTGTGCCTGATTACGAAGACGCTTCTGATAAAGTCTCCGAGATCTTCGAAGGCCCTCTCTTTCTGCTCGACGCTCATTGAAGGTAGGCACGCTGCCCAGATCCTCCTCCATGTCCACAGCCTCGGCACCAGGCAAACTTGACTGCTGAACCTCTGGAGGGGCCATAGACTCTGCTCCAGCAGAACTAGGGCCAGCCTCTGGCTCCTCCATTACAGGTTCAAGCCCCTGGGGCTCTGGCTCCTCCATTATAGGTTCAGATCCCAGAGGCTCTAGCTCATCCTCTGAGTCCTCCAAGCCATCTTCCAGGCTGGGCATGACAGACACTTTTTTTAAAAAAATGGAGGACACGTGAAAAAAATTGCTGATTTTTTTTAAAAATGTTAATATAAATTCATGTTTCTGAGGCTTCTATAGACAATTGCCCCCCAAAGGCCCCGGTGGCAATCGGTGGCAGGACCAGGCCGGGGGCCGGTCCCAAGGCCTTGCCGGGCCGCATCCGGCCCGCGGGCCGCAGGTTGCCTACCCCTGGTTTTATAGGTCATAACCAACACCTTGTATTGCGCCTGGAAGCTAATAGGTAGCCAATGAAGATCTTTCAAAATAGGTGTTATATGGTCAAATTTCGAAGAACCAGTGACCAATCTGGCTGTCGCGTTTTGTACTAATTGAAGCTTTCGAACTTGGTACAAGGGTAGCCCCATGTAGAACGCATTACAAAAATCAAGGCGAGAGATTACCAGTGCAAGTACCACTGCTTCAAGGTCCTTTCGGTTCAGATAGGGACGCAGTTGGTATATCAACCAAAGTTGGTACCAAGCATTCCTGGCTGTCGCATCTACTTGAGATGACAGTTGTAGCGATGAGTCCAGGAGTACTCCCAAACTACGAACTTCGTCCTTTAGGGGAAGTGTGACCCCGTCCAGGACAGGTTGACTAATTTCCTTCCCAGGACCTAGGGAACCTACCAATAGTACCTCTGTTTTCTCTGAATTCATCCTGAATTTGTTTCCCCTCATCCAGCCCATTACTGACCCCAGACAGGCATCCAGAGGAGAGTTGCCGTTTTTAGTCACTGCAGCAGTTGGAGACATAGGGCTGGTTCTCACTTGCGATTTACAACGCTTTAAAATACACCGGTATCAGTTAAATCGATTCAAAATAACCCTGGTCTTATCCTGCATTCCGAATCGCTTTTTTTTCTTCGTTCTCATTTACCAACTGATTCGCTTTAAGTGATCCGCTTTTGTTCCTATTCAAATAAAACGGTGTATATATAAACCTGTTTTAGCCTTATTTCGTTCCCACTCACCATTTTGGGGCTGTCAATCAAAGCAACGTCATCATAACGTCACTTTTAAATTTCGTGGTTTGTTATAAAAGAGCCAATGAGGAGGCGCTTAAAGTGCCTATGAGTCCTGTAATTATTTGTGGGGAAGGATGGTTGAGGGAGAGAAAACTGCCTCCCCAAAGCACTTCTTCTGCCTTGGAAGAAAGACCCCAGGCTTGGGGAGGCTGCAGGCAAAGCAAATTTAGGGAAAGCTGCTTCCAGAGGAACTATGGGATGGGTTTTGCAGGACATATCCCCACTTCATGGCTCTACAGACAGCCAGGGATCCCTCCAGACAGCCCAGAGATCAATGGAGGAGGCTGCTGGCAAAGCAAATTTAGGGAAAGCTGCTTCCAGAGGAACTATGGGATGGGTTTTGCAGGACATATCCCTGCTTCATGGCTTACAGACAACCCAGGGAGGGAGCACTCTTCCCAAAGATTCTCTTTCCAGGGTTGGAAAATGGGATCAAGGAAGAGAAGGCAGATTCCATTTGGGAAAGAGAGATGGAAAGGCTCTATTCCCCCCTCTCCCTGATTGCTGTGCATCCTCCCTCTCCTCCGTTACAAATGGTGTTCAATGATACACACACACACACACACATCCAAGGTTTCCTGTGTCTCCCCAGATTGGGAAAGAGAGATGGAAAGGCTCTATTTCCCTAGAGATTGCTGTGCATCCTCCCTCTCCTCCATTACAAATGGGCTCTCCCCACACAGAGGGGAGGTTGCAATCCACCGGGGGAAGCCTTTAAAAGTCCTTTGGCAGATGCAGGCGCTTGAGCGGCTGGGACTTCAGGCGCTTAAAGCGCTGAAGAGATTAAGCGCCTGTAAACCATTAAAAAAACCCCTTATCTCTTATTGAAAGGCCACAGCGGACAAAGGGGTGAGGGAAGCAAAGATGGCGACGGCCACGACGGATGGGGACAGAAAGGGCGACTCCCCCAAGCCATCCCATTTTGCTCCGCTCCTCCCATCCAGCTAACCCGATTTCTGAGGCTGATCGTTCCTATTTAAATAACCCGATTCCTATCTCGAATCAAGGAAAAAATGTAGGTTCGACCCTTCTATTTTTTTAACACGGGTTATACGCCTTCAACACGGATTAAATTAAAATCTGATTGACGATTCCAATTTTAGTGGGAACGATTGTGGGTTGCTCTAAAACTGTTCTAGAGTTAATTCAGTTTCTAATAGGAACGCTGTACCTTGGATTCGATTTGTAACACGGAGTATAAGCCAGTGAGAACCAGCCCATAGAGAAATAAATCTGGGTGTCATCAACGTACTGATAACACTGCGCTCCATGTCTCCGGATGATCTCTCCCAGCGGCTTCATGTAAACGTTAAATAGCATGGGGGATAGAATGGCGCCCTGAGGGATGTCGGATGTCAGCTCTCTTTTAGAAGAATAACTATCCCCCAGCCTCACCATCTGGAATCTGCCCGAGATGTAGGAGCGGAACCACCGGAGCACAGTGCCCCCGATACCTAACTCCCTCAGGCATTCCAGAAGGATACTTCCTCTGTTGATGCCCAGACGGAGATCATCGACCAAGGCAATCATGGCCATCTCAACACTGTATCCTGCTCTAAAGCCAGTTTGAAATGGGTCCAGAGAATCGGATTCATCCAAGACAGCCTGGAGCAGGAGGGCGAATTCTTTGCTGCATCTATTGCCGCTCCATAAGAGTATAATAGGTTTTCATGGAGTGTCTTGTCGGATAAATGCTGATGTTTCCGCCAGCGGCACTCTAGTCATCTGGAAGACCACATAAATTCCCACCCCTGCTCTATAGGATGTTCAGAACAGATTTCAACATACTACTGTACTCCATCCTTGGACTGAGATAATAGTTGGTGATGAGGGGATGTATTCTGACAAATGAGATGGCTTTTCTCTGTAAGTGGGACTGCGTTACTGGAACAAAATAGCAAGAAAAGCATTGCATATAAGAATGAGAGATGGCGCAAATAGACCTTGAGCCTTACATTTGTGCCTCCAAAAACTGTAGCAAATTTTGCGAGATTTTGAACAGAACCTTTTAAAGGCTTACTTCATTTTAGAAAGTTAAATTCCAATGTTTAACCTTTAAAACTGCTTCTTTATTAACTTACAATTTAGAAGTGTTAGTTGTGTGCAACTGCTTCAGTTAATAAGGCCAAGAACAATTATGTACAGTATGTGGCCCTTGGGGCTCACATAACTTAACAGAGAGAGATCAGACTTCCTTCAGGAAATTTGGAATGGCTTACATACAGCTTCCAGGTAATTGCTGCTTCATCCACCAAGAAGGAATGCTGTGGTTAGCTTTACCATGGCAAATAGTGTTCTTTTTTGTACAGTTCTCTGACAAAGTGTCTTCCAGAATTCTGGTGTGTATTTACTGATTTATTACCAAGCATTCCCCAAGCTTTGTGTTACAACATGGAGAACATTTAAGTGAAGAACTAGGCTTCTTTGAGAACGGTTATTTGTATTCAGTGTAGCAACCCACTTTCAGCCCCAGAAGACCCCATTATAGATTCACCTTAGGGTCACTATAAGTCAGAAATGACTTGAAATCAAACAACAACAAATCATGGATAATGTTCAAGGTTTTGCTGCAGGGTTCTCAGGTTAAACTTCTACAGTTAGCTCTCCACATTTGCAGCTTTGGCCTTTTCAGATATGATTATTCACAGATTTGATATGTTCTGTCTAGGAATCTCTAGGTCCTCCAGCATGACTCTGCTGGAAGGCGACCATAGAGTCAAACTGGAGGGCCTAGAGATTCCTAGAGAAAATGTTTTTCTAGGCATCTGTAGGTTCTCCAGTGCAATTCTGTGGTCAACTTCTGGCTGATATTGCCCATAGGGTTGTGTTGGAGGACCTAGATATTCCTAGAGGGGTATTTTCCCAGGTTAAAAAAGTGTTTTTTATTTGTATTTCCCCCCACTTCCCAGAGATCCTGTGCCCACTGTACTTCAATGAACAGTATGCCCTAGTGGACAGAGAGTTAACAATTGTAGCACATTTGTACAGCAAACAAGCACTGTAGAAATGGTAACCAAGTCACAGATACTTGAAAGAAAAACTGCCAGTAAGACATTATTCTGGTCTTTTTTATCCCTGAAAAACTGATTCAGAAAAAGTGACAAATCCCCATCTAACTTTTATAGAGAAGTTTGTACAGGTTTCCACAACCAGTAGCATGTTATACTACAAGAGATAGGTCAGCCTACATCAATATAATTAATTAAAAAGTCTTGTGTGTGTTTATAGATATGCACATACATCAGAAAGTTTGGTTTTGATTTCCAAATTCAAAAGAGCAAATAAAATTAAACTTATTTTCTTGTAATACTTTAGCAGAGTATCTGAAACATAACATTTTCAGCACCATTTCTATTTGAGAATGTAATTGTTCCTAGATGTAGAAAAGAGTGAGGAAGGTTTTCATACTGAGCACTGGCAGGCAATACTGAATTGAGGGGAAGAAAAGAACTGAGGAACAAAAAGTTTTAGTCTTTCCTTAAAATAATTGCTTTTTACAATTATTTTTCTTATGGGAACTTCTCTTTTTGCCTAATATTATTGGATAATGTTTAAATCAAAACATTTCCTACTTTTTTTTTTTTTTTTGGCAAGGGAAGAGTTTTCTTCTGTTTTTAGCTGGAGACAGAGTACACAAAAGCATTCCTTGCATTTCTAAGGCCAACACCATGGTGGTGGTGGTGGTAAGAATGGCATGCCCTTTTAACAGGTTGCCTAATAACTTCCCAAAATTAACCCAACCATAACTTCTTCAATAGCAATAGCAAGTACATTTCTATACCGCTTATCAGTGCATGTAAGTACTCCCTAAGCGGTTTACAAAGTGTAAGCTAATTGTCCTCAGCAAGCTGAGTACTCATTTTAGCAACCTCAGAAGGATGCAAGCCTAAGTCGACCTCAAGTTCAATACCTGGCTGATAGTGAACTTGCAACCTTATGCTTTGTGAGGGAGTGACTGCAGTACAGGCATTTAACCACTGCGCCATCAGGGCTATTATCATGCAGCTGAAGGTTCAAGTAGTATAGTTGGACCTCCTTAGCCATAGATTCCTTATCCGCGGATTCAACCATCCATGGCTTGAAAATACGCAACAAAATATAAATCCCAAAAAGCATACCTTAATTTTGTCATATTATATGAGGGAAACAATCATACTATTACATTGTATTTGAGCATCCATGGATTTTGTTATCCACGGGGATCCTGGAACCAAACTTCAGCAGATACCAAGGGTCAACTGTATAGAGGAGGCATTTGCTACACAGCATATTCTTTAGCCCTGATGTATGGGAGTCAAAACTCCACACATATTTAGGGAGTGGTATTCTTTGAAATAAAAATTAAAGCACAATTGAACAGCTGTTCTGCTAACCATATGGAATAGACAGGTGTGATTCAAAACCACCATGTTGAAGTTATTTTTGCTGCAGCTATAAGCCCTGAAACATATACAGCCAGAGAAGAAGAAGAACATATTTGGACACACAGCACAATTTCTGAGGCAGCGGAAGGGTGGTGGTAGAAGAGTCAGTTGTTGTTTCTCAATAGGCTGTGTTGCAGTCAGTCCACTCTGAGGAATAAGGATAAAAGACTACCAGTGATCAACTTGTGGATCTGAAGTATGAAGGAACTGAAGTGTGCAGGGCAGAAATAAAGGCTCAGCAGCACTCTAGGAAGAAATGTTGAAGGTGACAACCCAGCCCCAAAAGAAGCTGCTGCCACACTGCAGAATAAATGCAGTTTGATGCCACTTTAACTGTCATAGCTGCATACAATGGAATTCTAGTGTTTGTAGTTTGTTGAGGCACCAGAGGTCTCTGACAGAGATGGCTAAATATCTCACAAAATTACAAATCCCATGCAAATGAATACCACCCAGGGTCAGAGTCCCCTGCCCCCCCCCCGCAGACAGTAGATTGCTAATTAAATAGACACATATCCTCCCACCCTGAGGCCTTGCTAAACCAACACACATATTAACATGTAAATCACTTCCTCCCAACCACATACTGTACTTCCATGCCATCACCCTCTAAAGATGCCAGACAGAGATGCAGACGAAACGTGAGAGATAAAGTCTTCCAGAACACAGACATGTATCCCAGAAAATTAACAGAAAACTATGGATGCCGGCTGTGAAAGCCTTCAACTTCACACTTAACCGACTATATTTGGTGTATCCTCTAGGGAAAGAAAGGACACTTTCAGAAAAATGTAATTATAAAATCTATTTAACAGTAGATTTTGAGGATGTCAAATTTGATAAAATCCTCAAATTTGAGGAAAATATGAGTCCTTTTTGGTTCCAGTTACATCGCCTCTACCATCCGTGATCAACAGAAAAGGCTTTCAGAGTGCTGAGGAGGCATGCCATTATTTGGTTTAGCTTCAAGGCTACACACACAACATTGTTTTGATTTTATTTCCCAGGGAGTGATTATTCCTTAGACCCAATTAACTAAACAGAATCTGACCTTTCATCCTCCACCTTTTCAGTATCTAAAGATTATATAATTTATATTCCACTACATGGTCAGATATTATTCTCTCTTTTTTTTTAAAAAAAGTGGACATTGGTATACAAGAGAGGCCTTCTCAAAAATTAATTTAACACTTGAGTTAATTAATTCTAGAGCTATCGAAACTGGGTCAGTAATACCATAGAAACAGTGGCAGTCGGTTGTTTTTATTCTCTCAGGCATACACTTGATGCAAATTCAAGGGAATCAAACATTGTATACAATTTTGATCTTTGGAATAGCGGTATATAAAATAAAACAAATAATTTCTGTTATTTTCCAGTTAAATTTTCAGTGCTGTTCCCAGTAGTAGCAAATATTTATTGGTGATTTAGAAAAGAAACAGGGATATCTGTATTACCTTTTGGTTAAACCATGGTTATAAACAGGGTAATTATTGAATTGTGTTCCAGTTCAACCCCCAGTATTGCTGGGAAACTTTGCTGGTCAGGTGGAGAAAGACTATCAGATTATGGTTTCATGTATGTCAATAGCAACACAAATTTTGTTGGCAAAAAACTGGAGATCGTTAATTTATTCTTAATGGTGCAATGGGGAAGAAAATACAAAATGTTATACACTGTGGACAAATAAGCTTACTTGAAAATTTTTTTAAAATCTGGATTACCTTTATTGATTAGAAGAGCCCCAAACCTAATGAGTCGGCCACATGAGATACTTTGTACAATGGGCCTTTGGAATCCACTTTGGTTTGGTTCCAGGAGCACCTGTGAATACAAAAATCTGTGGATGCTCAAGTCCCATTTAATACAATGGCATAGTAAAATGGTGTCCCTTATTATATAAACTGCCAAAAACAAGACTTGCTTTTAGAATTTATGTAGTTTTTAAATATTTTCAAGCCATGGATGCTTGAATCCATGGATTAAAAAAATCCATGGACACCAAGGGCCAACTGTATATGAAACAGTGCTGTATGTGTCCAAGTATAGACTTAAATAGGCTGACGCTTTTGAAATGTCTTTAAACAGAAAATTTGATATGATTCCCTTTGAAGCTTCTTGGTAAGATTGTACTCAGCAGGGGGTGTTGAGCTGTTGTTGGGAAAAGATAGAAGATAAAAGACATAAGAACAAAGAAGTAGGTGGTCTTGGGAAATGTGGAGGATATTAGGTGGTTCTTATTGTTTCTTTTGCAGGGAGAGCCTCCTATATATTTAAATTTTTAATTTGCCCGAGAGCCACGTCTGGCTTTCACCCCTTGTATTCCTAGCCCTTCTGAAACCACTGTTCACTTTTTGGTGGGGCACAACGACACACTTCAGGTTGCTGGACATGTCTGATTTTCAGTACTGTATAAACATCAAAGGTTTTGACAGCCACAGCTGAAATAGAGCAGGATTGCTTGAAATGGAGAAGATGAAATCTTTGGATCTTTTCTCTAGTGCCGAAGGGCTACTTCAAAGTGATTATTTTCTTGGTCCTGGGAACCCATAAAAAAAATCACAGCCAGCTTAATAAGACTATTCCAAAACATAGAGCTGAAGATGATAAGTTGAACTACCAGAGCTCTCATTGCACATCAGGTACAGAATGAATAGGGGCCATGGAAAGGGAGCACTGGAAAGTGGAAGAATCGTACAAGCTTGTACTGAGGAAATGCAGGGTGAAGGGAAAGCTGAGAGGAGAATAGTTTTAAAGGGGCATTTGAAAAAGGAATGAGTAGAGAAAGGAGGGAAGTGAAAGAAAATGATGCTGTGATGGGAGGAGGAGGTTTTACTGATCAACATGAGTCAGGAGCTGAATGCTAACCTTACATAGAAGTCCGAATACCTGTGAGAGGCAAGCAGGCGTCGTGCTACAGGATGCACAGCGGAAGAACTGAGCAAGTGCAGGAAAGCAGTTTAAATATAAAGTGAATGAGGGAAGGAAAATGTTTTAACAGTTCTTTGCAAATGTGTATGTGTGTGCACATGTGCCTTCAAAGCACCTTATGGCAACCCCATGAATTTCATCGGGTTTTGTTAGGCAAGGAATACTCAGTTCCTTCCACTGATATATGGCCTACAGTACCTGGTATTCATTGGTGCAATTGTTTATTTAAAATGGAAAAGGACTCTGTCTTATGCCCCACATATTTATCTGGTTTCTTTAATTCCCCATTCATATCTTCTATTTAAACCAAGGTTTGGAGGCCACCAACACCCCACATGTGCCCATTTGCTTGTCCAGGCCTTGGTTATTTCACGCCTGGACTATTGTAATAGCCTACTGGTAGGTTTGCCCTCCTGCTCTCTTTCTCTTCTGGCTTTAATCCCAAACAGTGGTGTTCAGGTTGTCTTAAATCTCCTCAAATACTCATGTGTCTCTTCCCCTTGTAGATCCCTCCAATGGCTTGCAATTTGGGTCAGGAATCACTACAAACTTTTGGTCCTAGTATTTAAGGCTCTGCTCTTTAATATCACTGGCAGCTCAGCTAGCATGGTATGTACTATCTAGGAATTTAAGATCTACAGGCAAAAGATTGGTGGTTCCACCAATGCATAGAGCTCCATCAAGGCTGAAAGCCTTTCTGGATCTGGCTCTGCATTTGTTGATGTCTTCCTTTGCACCTCCAGCTAGAGGAGGATCTTACCTGCTTGGGTAAAAGGTTGAAGACCTTACTGTTTGATTCACTAGATTGAATTGCTGAGTGTGCCTAAAGTGGCCGAGATGGGTAGTGACTGATAAGAAGTTTGTTTTTAGCATGTTAATTATTTTAGTATTTTATAGTGCTATTTTATTATCCATTTTTGATTATGTATGTTTGATGTTCCATCCTTTGGTGGAAAGGGTGATTATAACCATTATTACCTGAACTCAGAGAGCAACATGCTCCGTACCTCTGCCCCTTCCATCTTTGACTAAGGTTTTGTTTATTCAAAATGTCCTCTGCATTTTTTAGGCGGTGGGGATAATTTTACCAGGTTTTACCTTCCCTCGGCTCTTTATCTGCCCAAGAGAGGTCTTTTTCTGAGCAGGAAACAAAGCAGAAATCAGTTTTGAAAAAAGGCCTAATATGGGACTCAGTCTAGGCCAGGGGTTAAAAATATAGTAAAATTGGTCTGGAGAATGTGGGAGCATTATGAGTAAAATCTTCATTTTTCTAGAGCTGTAGAACAGTCTTGGGGTTACATTGCCTCACATTAAAGGAATCTGTGGCTCCATTAGAATGTAAAGATCTTCCACAAGAAGGTTGCAATGTAAAGAAATAGATCCAAGCTAGACAAATGGAAGATGAATCTCCAGTCTACAGTTCATTGGATCGGCCTCCATGGATATGGCGTTTGGCCTCTTGGGATGCATGCATCATTTAAACAGCACACCTCCAAAGTTATCTGAAGCAGCTTTATTTTAGCATGTCTGTTCGGGCCCATAGTTCTTCCCAGATAGCGGGGAACACCTAGAGGCTATGATCATGGAAGGCCCAAAGAGCCCAACAAGATAGCAGTGATGGAAAACCCTAAAGCTCCAGGAAACATTCTCAGCTCCCCCCAGAACAGAGTCCATCTTGACACCACAAGTTCTAGCTTCTCCTAGCAGGTGCATGAGACCAGGTACTGTATGCACTAGTCTCTCTGTGAAGCCCCTGCTTTGGGTTTGGTTGAAATCACAAACATAGCAGCACATCCTTCCTAACACAGTTCCCTTCCTCCTTTGCCTGGATGAGTGGCAAGACATTGTTGAGAACTGGGACCTTACCAAGTTGTCATGACTTCTTGGTGTGGAAACTTGTAGGAATAGCTATTCTAGTTTATTATAACCAACTAGCTTTGAACAAAATCTTCATATTTCTAGTATCAATGATACTCAAGCACAGCCCAGGCATTCCTGTTTTAGAACTATTTTAAGTGTCTTGAAGCCCTTCTGAGAACAGTCCGTTTACAGGCTTCTTTCACATGAATGACAGTAATATCAGTCAAGAAGCCATGGCCTTCCTACTTAGTAAGCCCTGTCAGCTTGGTGCATGCACCTAACTAAACCTTCCATCTTGCACTACCCACCTTCATCCTGCAAGTGAAGCAGGTGTATAGTAATAATTATTGATGTGTTATACTTCCCTTTTATTTTTACCAAAGAAAAAGAGAAAGACCAGTTATAATGGTATTTAGTAGTTTAAACAATGGCCACTGTCCTGTGGTACAAACATACGCCAACTCATTGCTAAGAAAGGGGGAGTCAATGCCCATGAAGTCACTGGCCCAGGGGAATTTGCCAGTCAGATGCACTGAGCCATCTTTAAATTAATAATGTGAACTGGTTTTTATTATTCTTTGTTTGGAATGACAGAAGCAGAAGACAATTATAAGTGTAATATACTGCCTCAGACTATGGTGGAGTCTCCTTTTTTTGAGGATAATAGAGGCTGGATTGCCATTTGTTATGAGTGCTTTATGTATTTCGGCATGGCAGGGGGTTGGAATGCATGGGCCTTGTGGTCTCTTCCAATGTTATACTTCTATTTAAAAAATGCAGAAGTTGTGTAGCCCATAAAACAAAATACAAAAACACACATTGTGATACTTTTATTGGGGAAACCATTGCGCACAAAATTAATCACACCATCTTTTTAAAAAAAGCTCACTGGCTTCTTCATCAGGCAAAGATGATAACAAATCATGAACAAGGAAAAAGGGTACTGTTTTAAGAGTCACAGGCCTGCATCCTGACTGTGTGCTTGAATTGTTATAGTCTATGAAGACAAAAAGGTCAGGTCACCTCTCAGATGGTCATGAAGTGAGTGGGAATAAAGGCAGTAAAATAAAGCAAAAAATAAAACCCTACTCCATCTCCAGCCTCAAAGTGCCTTCCTTTGACATTTGTATCTGTCTCTGTCCTGTGCAATGATACAGGTTACTTCCAAGCCAGCTGAGTGCAGTGATTCTCTCAAGGAAGCCCCTGTACTGTCAGGTCTGGAAGTAGGTTTTAAGTGTTACAACAGGCAAAGCATGTTAGTAGGACCCAAAATGGATTGCTTTAACTTGTGCTGGAAGGGATAACCTTCAGAAAATCATGCCCACTCTAGATTAGGATTCCTCCGTTAGCAACAGTCTTCTAAGACTATGGCTGTAAACCAGCAGAAAATGGCTGTAATAAATATTTTAAGGACTCAAGACTAATTGGATCAGACACATTGTTGTACTTTCACAGTAAGTAATCTACTTTTAAAGTTGTTAGCAAATTATTTTTGCCTATATGTTAGACTGAAGAGGGGAAGTTTCTGAGACCGTATGATTCCTACATTCCAAGGGGATGACTATAACCTTTTCCTTACATGCATGGTGAATAAAGCTTTGTTGTTGCTGTTATGTACCTTCAAGTTGACTAATTTTTTTGTAACTATCACAGGGTTTTCTTGGAAAGATTTATTGACAGGACATTTACCACTGCCTTTCTCTGAACAGAATCTAGAGCACTTCATGTTCCATTTCCAAGTACTAAAGAAATAGATCCTGTTTAATCTCAGAAGCTAAGCAGGATCAGATCTGGTTAGTACTCGGAAAGGAGACTGCAAGAACACCAGGTCCTGTAAGCTTCATTAAGAGGAAAGCGCTGTCAAACCACCTGTGAGTATTCACTGCCTTAGGAAAACCCAATTAATAAAGCTTACATTCCTTTAAAGATCATGCCTGGTCCAGTCCTTTAATCTATTCAATTCATGGTTTGAGCGAAACTCTCTAGGAGCTTGGATGGTAATTTTGTCTCTTGGCAAAAGCAACAACCACAGCAGAAGCCTTTCCCATTTGTTGAGAAATAATGAGAAATAGTGACTGGCAAATTTATCTCCTCGCAGAGTCAGAAAAGGGGAATGAAGGTGTCTGAAAGAAATAAGTGTGCTGCATTTCCACATTTCCACTCAGAGCTGGAGAGTCAGCATCAAAGCCCCTTTAAGAGTAAGAGAGGTCGGAAGGCTCACATATATTCCCATGATGTTTCTACAGACATAGTTAGGAACTGAAAGACAGGGACAGTGAGATAGAGGGGTGTGGAGAGACTGATAACTTCTGCATGCTTTAGCAGTGTTGTAACTCTAAATATTTAATATGCATTAAAATATTTTACATGATAAAAAACCCTGACACACAACTACAGCTACATTAAATTCCCTCCCACTGGCTCATGTCACTGCCATTAGCTAATAAAATATTAGTGTTTGTGTAAATGTAGGGCTACAAGTTTCTGGCTATGCAGGTCTGGCACCGACCAGGTAAACAGCTTCACTTTTCTCTTTGGCAGATTAAAGGTTTTTACACCGATGGTGGATTGAGAAAGGGAGAAGAGACAGAATTTTCCTCACAGAGGAATTAACCTGAGCATGTATTTCAAGCATGCACCTGGCAAGTACTTCTTATGATTTAATGGCCTTGCACAGCATTCAAGGTATTCTCAACAAGTGTATCATTTTAGAACCAGAGGAAATATCATCTCAGAGAAAAGGACAGAATGAGAGCAACAGCCTGAAGAGTGTTCACAACAGCTCTTCTTTTGTAACCTGTGTAATATGGTTCATTTAATTTCTTTATGTCTTTCCTGTTTCTACTAACAGAAATGGCAAATATTTTGACAGATAAGTACTACAGGCCATTTGTTTCCCATTCTTCAGATACAGCCACTGATAGTTTTGCAATAAGACCTGCTTCTGGTAGAACTGTCATCAAGCACTTCTGAGCAATCCTCTCACAAAATGCAGGGTGGTAACAAGTAGACAGCTTCAAGTTTTACAAATTCATCTGGCACAAGAATCAGTTTCTTGACATACAAAAAGAAGTTACGTAGCCTTATCTGTAAAGGAGAGGAGGAAAAACACAGCGCAAAATCCAACTGCACTTTTATTTCACTCTATTCAAGAGTCCCCCCAAATCACAACTCCAGCCCCTCCAAACTTTATCCAAAAATAGTTCAGGAGCCTCCTCATTTTTTTTTGGGGGGGGGGGTGCCAGCATTGCCATCCCTCCCTTTGGGGGCCAAATGCAGAAATAGGTCTGTTTGGCAAGTCAACTCCAACTTATCTCTAAACAACCACTGTCAGGTCTCTGCTTTGCTCTGTTGGGGTCCAAAAACGGAAAAATTGCTCCTCCTGCTACTCGATAAGCTTCTTGGCTTTGAAGAAATGACGCAGATAGAAGACCTGCCAGGTAGCCAGTCCAATTAGACAAAACATGGAGAAAATGCTGAAGTATAGTACCCGAATGTTGGTAGACTCTGAAAGAAACAAAGCATATCATTCAGAATAATGCCATGGTGCTCCACAGCCCTTAATGATTTTAACCTCAAAAACAGTCTAGTATCTCTTCACTTGAAACCGTGACATAAAAATGAGCACCAAAACGGTTGAGATGCAAGATAACACAGCTTTCTGTGGGCTCAATCCAAACAGGACTCATAAAAGACATTAACACCTGCTTCTCTTTAAAAATGATGCAGGCAGTATCAACAAAGAGCTCCAGTGTTCAAAGAGGGAGCTTCTATGATGTCTTGAACATCTACTTGGATCCTCATACATACGACAGAATATATTTTATACACAAAGAGACATTTCCATTTCATGTAAGACTGTTTTGTCTATACTATTCAAAACACAGAATTTACATTCACTTAGAGGTCGATACGAATATGGAATTGTGTGGATAAAAAGAAAACAGTAAAATTAATGCAAGCGTGGAGGTAAAGAATTGATTTGCAGTGGGCAGATCGCAAAAGGCTTACTGTAGAAACAGAGGATGTATGGCCCTCCAGATGTTGTTAGCCAGTAATGCCCATGAGTCCTAATTAGGATATACAATGGTGAGGGATAAATGGAAATGCTGTCCAACAATATCCGGAACCTTAAATGTCCATTTTGGATATGAGTGTGCCCTTCAAGTCATCTGCTGACTTATGGCGATCCCATGAATTTTATAAGGTTTTTTATGGCAAGAAATACACACAACTTGTTTTTGCCGGTTCCATCCTTGGAAATATAGCCTATATCACCTGGCATTTGTTGGTGGTCTCCCATTCAGTACTAACCAGAGCTGACCCTGCTTAATTCCAAGATCAGTAGGGATCTGGCAATGTTCACTACTCCTCCATTACTGACAATACAGTACTAAGCCATCTTATAACAACCTATTTACTATGGTGGAATATTTAATAATCATGATAGAAACTCTATGATTGTATCATTTGTCTACAAAAAGATGAACTGGGCAGCTTGAAAATTTAAACTACCAGCCAGGCACCAAGTACACATTATGACAATTTATCTTGGCAATACACAGTTACTTACCATTGGTATCTCGCATCTCTTCCTCTCGTTTCTTCATGTAGGCAAAGTCATTGACAATAGACTCTGAAAGATCTTCTAGTCTTCGCAGTTCCAGCTCCAATGGCTTCAGCTTCTCCACTTTAGCAATCTGATCAAGGAAGAGATGCAAATCACTGATCCATAAAGTACTAAATATGAAAATCCATGATATTGCCAGTTCTCTTTATCCTGCACACATATATAACACAGGGATGACATAACACAATGCATACCTAACACAATGTATACATACCTAACATAATACAAATATACAACGGACTCTCAATATCCACAAGCTTACCATCCACAGAAGGCAAGCCCCGTTGCTTTCAATGGATGCACATGCATGCATCTGCACTAGCGGCCATGTGTGTGTTGCGCCGGACATAAAGGGCAACAGGACTCAAGGTCCCACATTTTTCCTTATCTGTGGGGAGATCTGGAATGGATCCCCCATGGATACAAAGGACAGATTGTATTACTAATGTCCTTCCCATCTAAGTTTCATCTTAAATGCTGAAACTTTTGACTGTTATGGAAAGAGTCTTCTATGGGCTAATGATCCACTATGGAAGTATTGCCACAAGAAGGCATTTTAAGCCTTATTCCTACTAAAATGTTTCTTTTATTGTGGAACTGTTCAGCAGAGTTGGGTAAACAGCCTATATTGCAGCTGGCAGAATTACTGCACATCTTTCCACAGTTATACCACAAATATTTCTTCCTAATTTCTAAAGATTTCTGAATTCATTTGAGTTTAATTTTTAAGTTTGGCAGAATTTTAAAACTAGACTGTTTCCCCACCACTTAAGAGCAGAATTCTGATTCCAAAACGTAATGAGCTTATTTTTCCCACTGAATATATTGTCACTATCATCCAGGTGCTAGAGGCTATATTTCAGAGGTAGGAACTAGCAAAACTACATGTGAGTATTCCTTGCCTATGAAACCCTGTGAAATTTATTGGGTTTGATGATGAATATGAGGGCTAACCCTCAATAAGAATTAGCTTAATAATTATAGAAATGGTTGACATGATGCTGAAATTGTGATGGCCAAAGAAAGTTTTGTCCAAATGACCTTTACAAGTTATCTGGTGGAAGGCTATACAGTGCTCCCTCGGGTTACGAAATTAATTCGTTCCGCGGCCGCTTTCGTAACCCGAAAAGCCTTCGCAAGCCGAAAACCCATAGGCGCTAATGGGGAAAAGCCGCGTTTCGTGCGAAAAAGCGCCGAAAAGCACCAAAAATTTTCTTCGTAACCCGAAAAAACATTCGTAACCCGGAACAGTTATTTCCTATGGGATTTTTTCGTATCCCGGAAATTTCGTAACCTGGGTATTTCGTATCCCGGGGTACCACTGTATCTGCTTCTCACTGTAATTTATCTGCTTGTAATTTATATCTTTTAACCTGGATATTACAGTCCAGTGAATTTCACTGTGCTTTATTGTCTGCAGCTACTAATAGGTTTGTAGTCCATGACTCTCTAGTAGCTCCTAAAAATTCATGGTTTGTCTGTTTTTTATTGCAATTCCTTGTTGGTACATATAAAGTAATTGTAAATATCAGGGACTGTTTTGTGTTGCTAATAGAGAATAACAACAATAGACAATAATGTGTCTACTTCTTTGAATGTCCTTTTTCAGGTACTGTTTTTGTATTGTTTACAGACAATAATGTGTCTGCTTCTGCTTTGAATTTATCTGCTTCTAAATTACATCTTTTTATAATGTATGTCTCTTTGCCTGGATATTCCTATATATTCTATTTACCTGGATAGTGTTGTTATAACTTGTACACTGCAGAGAAGTTATGTGTTGTACATAATTATACAATATAGTGTAATATACATATATATCACATTAATTCTTACTGGGGTTAAGCCCTCATATTCATCATCAGTTATACACTGGAATGGATTCTGGTGTTTTGTCTTCAAGTGACCTGAAGGCACATAAACATATCTCAGGAAGTAAAACTGGGTTTCCCTGCATACAAATCTTCTGCTCTACTACTTAGCTATAGGGCCATCTCATCATTCTTTTGTCCTGTATGTTCTTACAGTTACTATAAACAATGAAAGTAGATAACACAGGACTTAAATTCTTTAAGTGACACTTTCACCTCCTTATTTCCGCTATTTTCAGAAGGAGGATTTTGGAGGAACACAAAATATTTGGAAGGGAAATTCTCTCTCAGTTGCTTCACTTGCCATTTTAATTCTCTTTCATAATATGATCAATCCAGTCCCAATCATTTCAGGGAGGTAATGATGCCACAGTACTACCAAGCTAATCAGATTTGGCTTTATGACATCAACTGAAAGCAAAAGAAACCAATAATGTCTCTCCAGTATGAATGGATGGAAATGATGTGGCACCTCAGTGCTAAGGTAACTGAGCCAACACTCTCATTTTGACACCAGCAGAGAAAACATCAAATATTACAGACTTTTTCAGGACCTTTCAGAATCCCTGAAATCCTATTTCTGTTCTAGCCACATACTACTGCTGTAAACTGCTCAACATCTTGACAAGCTTAGGCAGCACTGTGTGATGCAAGTCAGGGATAGTTTCCTTTTAGGTCTTTTAATTTAGGAGTGCAGTGTTTAATCAGTCAAAGTTAATCAAGAAGATGCCTGTAATTTAAAGGGTAGCAAATGCTTTAAAATTTTTATTTTTAACAGACATATTTGTTCTTACATGCACATCATAATTTAAAAAGGAAAAAATGGCTGCTGGTCTTAGAAGTCTTTTCAAATGATTTTATATACAGTGGGCCCTTAATAGCAGCTAGAGTTTGGTTCCAGGACTTCCCATGGATACCAAAATCTGTGGATGCTCAAGTCCTGTTAAATACAATGGTGTCTCTTATAAAAAATGATAAAATCCAAGGTTTCCTTTACAGAATTTATTTATTTTTTTCAAAAAATTAAAACCATCAATGGTTGAGTCTATGGATATAGAGGGACAACTGTTAAGGAAAATGCAACATGGGACATACAGTTGTAGAAATAAAACATGTATGTGAAAGTCACAATGACTAAGCAAGAGCAATTAAGAAGCCACACAGGTGAAAAAGCTAATGTAATTTAGAAGTCTTGAATGTCAAGGACAGAATTGTAGAATGTACAATTGGAAACACCTGAGATTCATTAAGTGTACAAGGTGAAATGATGAAATTCTTAAGTATGGGTTGAACTTTGTGAACCAATCAAGATGAATGTACACGCCCACTGGGTGGTGATTAACAATGGCTATAATAATTGCTATGTTTGCCAATGTATTTTGTGGGTAGTTGTGAGTAGTTGGAATAGTTTGGAGATAGTAGAGATTGTGATTTGTGAGGGCATAGAGTATTTGAATTTAGTAGAATAAAGTAGATCTTTTTATATAAGACTACTGAGTTGTCTGGTGTCTTGAGTGAAGATACAAGAGCCAGCAGAATCCTGGAGAAGTTTGGAGACATCTGAGGAAGAAGAGTGAGAAGGCTTGGAGAGTTTGTCAGGGTCTTCAGCCTATTCTCTGAAACTCTGCTGCTTTGGGAAAAGCATTAACCACTGATCAAAGCTGATCAGCTCCGCTGCATAACAAGGTGGTGAGTTACAGCCAGAGGTGAAGAGCTACAACTCCCATAGTTATAGTCAATCAACCAGAACTCATATTTTAACAAAGAAAGATGCTTATTTTACAGCATAATCTTATTGATGTCTAACTCAAAGGTCCCACTGAGTTCAATGGGGCACATTCCCAGCCAGGTATGTGGATACAGGATTTCACCCTCAACTCTTTTAAATTGGGTATCTGCCTTAACTAAACATCCACATTATTTTGTTACAATAAATTGAGTAACAAAGTAATAAAGTCTGAAGAAAAAAATTGCTGCATTCTACCAGCTCAAAGATTCAACACAAGGGCAAGCAACCTAAACTTATTTGTTTAGTATATAATGTGTCTGTGTGAAAGAGAAAGAAAGCAAACAAGAGAATAGAAAACTGTAACGATGTATAAAATAAGAAATTTTGACAGATGCAGCTTTGCTATACTTGTCAAAAATAAGGTGTAATCCACTGGTAAATCTCATCTGCCACTAGAGAATGAATAAAATGGATACACATTACAAATAATTAACAAGTGGATCCTATGTTAGAGTTGACAATTAATGGCAGGTCTTGGGTTACGTAGGACTTCTATTTATTTCCAAAATAAGGCTAAGTTTCTAAGGCTACAATCTGAAATATATTTATTAATGAGTAAGAGCAACTGAACACAATGGAACTCATTTCTGAATAAACATGCACAGAATAGCACTGTGATATTTTAGCATTTATTCCTCCAAGTTACCCCAGTACAGGAAGTACCCTACCCAACAATTCAATCAACTTGGTCCCATCCCACAGGTGTCTGACCAATGAGTGCAAAGGCACTATGATGATTCACGTGGATGGGATGCAGTGATTTCCGGCTCCATTGTCCTCAGCTGCATACAATAACACCATACAAGGAGAAGGGCAAAATATCTCTACTTCCCCCCTTTGTCAATTAAAACAAAAGTAATTTGTTTCAGATTGCCATCATGATATGAATTTTTTCTTCTCTTGTGAACTGTAGCTTTTGAATGCATTGTATTCACTTTCCAATTTGGAGAAACTTGGTGGGTTCTAATCACTTATTTCAAATTAACCTTCCTATAATCTTTAACAAAATAAAAACAGTAAGTTAACATTAAGTGTATTAGTCTATCATACAGAGGACAAATGTCATAGGCCAGAAAACTCTCAAGAGAGAAGCAGCATTATTTGAGGAGCACTAGAAGACAGTTCATGGATTTAGACTCTCCAACTTCAAACTGCAAGTTGGTTTAAAGGCACTTCTCAATACACAATACCTAATAGTAGGCACCACTGAAAACAACAGGGCTTACATTAGGCAGGATATGTTGAACAGCACTCATAATGTAGTGGACAATGAAATATACAAGAGTTGCAACAATCAGTCTTTGCTGCAAGGCCACAAGGGGGCAATAAAACCTCAGCAATTGAGAACACAGCGTGTTTATGTGCCTTAAAGTCATCTGACAACTTAAGGTGATCCCATTAAATGCCATGTGCCTGACCGCACGGTGTCATGGCACTCCTTTGGCGCTGCATCCAGGTGACACACACCAAAAGGAGTGCTGGAAAGTGTGGTGGTGGTGGCAAAGACACCTTTTCCCTGGCATGAAAAGAAGCGGCTTTTTGCAACCTCTTTTTGCACCAGGAAAAGGCAGGATTGGGGCCTGGCATGTAGTTGCTGTGGCCTCGATCCGGTGAGGAAAGGGGCGGTGGGAAGCCACTCCAAAGGGGCGACCTGTTTCACCCCTAAGGCATATCCATTTTGTTGAGTTCTACCAAATATGTGAGCCAGATTTGACAGCAATCCTTCCTCAAGTATATGGCATCTGAAGATGGGGAGTTTTATTTATCTATAATAGTAAACAGTGTTGGATTATGACCTGGGAGACTAGGGTTCAATTCCCTACTTGGCCATGGAAACCCACTGGGTGACACTCTCAGCCCCGGTAAACCTCATGATAGGATCTCATTAGGTTGGAAACGATTTGAAGGCACACAACAACAAAAGGAAGTAGCCACTGATAGATCTACTGTAAAGAAATTTGTTAAACTCCTTTTGGAAATCATCTGTGAGTGAGCATCAATAAAACCTGTAACAATAATTATTTCCAAATGGTTCAGCTGTAGTTATAGAGCCCTTTGTCTCAACCACTCTTTTATACTAAATATGTATGCAATACATAAAGGCATTATATGGCATTGATACTGTTAATTATCCTATATGAGTACTACTATAAGAACTCTTTCTAGCACATAGTGTGTGCATGTGTGTGTGATGTGATGTGTGATGGGCATGGACAGGGGAAGCGTGTCCCTGTTAGTGCTCTTGGACATCTCAGCGGCTTTCAATACCATAGACCATGGTATCCTTCTGGGGCGCCTGGCGGAGGTGGGAATCGGGGGCACTGCGCTCCAGTGGTTCCGATCCTACCTCTCCGGGCGGTCCCAGATGGTGCAGCTGGGAGACGTGCGCTCCGATGAGAGGGCCCTTACATCTGGGGTCCCTCAAGGAGCCATTCTGTCTCCCATGCTTTTTAACATTTACATGAAACCGCTGGGAGAGATCATCCGGAGACATGGGGCGCGGTGTTATCAGTACGCTGATGACACCCAAATAGTCTTCTCTATGTCTCCGACTGATGCAGTGACCGGGATTGGCGTCTCTCCTCTCGTGGCCTGTCTGGAGTCGGTAATGGGCTGGATGAGGGACAACAGACTCAGCCTGAATCCAGAGAAGACGGAAGTACTGGTGATAGGTTCCCCCGGTCCGGGGCTGGTGGTGGTTCCACCTGTCCTGAACGGAATCACGCTTTCCGTGAAGGACTCTGTACGCAGCTTGGGGGTGCTCCTGGACTCGTCGCTCCACCTTACATCTCAGGTGGATGCGACGGTCAGGAGCACCTGTTATCAGCTTCGGCTGATACGCCAGCTGCGTCCCTACCTTGACCGGGGAGACCTTGAAACTGTTGTACATGCCCTGGTAACCTCTCGTTTGGATTTCTGCAATGCGCTCTACATGGGGCAACCCTTGTACCATACCCGGAAGCTGCAACTTGTGCAGAATATGGCAGCCCGTCTGGTCACTGGCACTGCCAGGGCCAGTCATATAACTCCAGTCCTTAAAGACTTACATTGGCTGCCTATTCGCTTCCGGGCGCAATACAAGGTGTTGGTAATTACCTATAAAGCCCTAAATGGCTTGGGCCCAGGGTACCTGGAGGACCGCCTCTCTCCGTACAATCCGCCCCGCGCACTTCGATCTTCAGGGCAGCTATTGTTAAGAGTTCCAGAGGTGAAATATAACTCCACCTCTAGGAGGGCCTTTTCCATCTCAGCCCCCAACCTCTGGAACGCGCTGCCCTTCGAGCTCCGCTCAGCCACCTCCCTACCTCAATTCAGGAAGGGGTTAAAAACCCATTTATTTGAACAAGCTTACCCTGACCAGTAATTCTTCCCCCCCCCATGTCAGCATTGTTTTGCCGACATGTTATTTTTATTATTTTTATTGAACTGTTTTTAACGTATTTTATTTGGTTCTGTATAATTGTATTGTTATTCCTGTTGTTCACCGCCCTGATTTTTTAGAAGGGCGGTATATAAATAAAATTTTATTATTATTATTATTATTATATTATATTATATTATATTATTATATTATTATTATTATTATATGTGTATGTGTAGATGATAAGAAAATTATGAATAAATCAAGAACTAGTGCTAAACGATCTTCACAATCATTGTCTGTGTGACTATTCTGTTTTTGAAGCTACTGTGGCTACCTAACAAAAATAGTCACAGCAAAATGAATTTGGACTGTGTACTATTACCAGACAATAACATTCTTTATAACATGTATATTGGAAGAAATTGATGAATGAAGCCCATGTTTCATTCAGACCTATATCTTACTCCTATTCAAGCCCGAAATAGACGGGCAGGAAAAAGCAGCTTCTGGCTGCTTTGGGGGCGCGGCTTTCAGATGACGCATGCCCTGAAAGCAGCTGGAAGCCATGCAGAGAGAATTACAAACTAGAAGAGTGGGTGGCAAAAAGCCTCTCCTACCAATGGCTGGACTGGAACCTGTGGAGGCAGGCTAGATTGTGACCAGGCCCATGTGGCTGCCATAGTCCTGCGCCAATTGGGGGCTGGCTGGAGCTGGAGCAGTCAGAGGCTGCTCAAAACTGCCAGGCTGCATGACCCCATAGTTTGTGCAGGAAAAGGGGCTGAATTTAGGACAAAGGACTTATGATTGTTAAAATGTATAATAAAGGGAGAAAAGTCACAGGAAAAGATCACACATTTATTTTGAACATATAACAGTTACTCTGGTTTGCATTATATGAGACTGTCTTAGGCCACTGATTTCTCCTTGTCCACATCACCTACTCCAAGGATTCAGGCAAAGGTATTTCTGAGTACAGTGGTACCTCGGGTTACGAAATTAATTCGTTCCGCGGCTAATTTCGTAACCCGAAAAACCTTCGTAACCTGAATTGCCATAGGCGCTAATGGAAAAAAATAGCTCTCTGCTGCCCTCCGGTGGCGAAATAGCGCCAAGGTTTTTTCGTAACCCGAAAAAACCTTCGTAAGCCGAAACAATAAATCCCTATGGGATTTTTTCGTATCCCGAAAAATTCGTAAGCTGGGTAATTCGTATCCCGGGGTACCACTGTACTTGTTACCTTAGAATCTTTGAACTAAAGATAGCTAAAAATGAATCAAAGACCCATTACATTCAAAGTAATCAAGGGGTCAGATTGCAGAAGATACTTTTGTTTTATTTTTTTCTCCAATCTTAAAACACACTAACTAGAGAGAGGTACAAGAGGGCAGACACAGCCTAAAGCTGTAATCCCATCTATCTTTGCCTGGGAATACTAATAAATGACTATCAGTCATGATAGCCATGTAGTATGTATTTCCACAATCAGAGGCAGTAATGTTTCAATATACTATCTCAATATACAGATTGACAGGAGTGGACAAATGAATAAAATGTTTTGCTTCCAAATGTCTCTAGGGGTGTGGGGGAGATTTCTCCATGATTTTAGTCCTCCTGGGCCAATTTATGTTCAGGAATTTATTTCTTACAACTGCTTTTTTACAACTTCCAGTTTACTTCCTGTTTTAAAAAAAGCCTCTTCTGGGCTGAAAACAGCCTAGGAGGCCAGAAAACATGGGACCAATTTTAGTCTTACTTACAGTAAGGTTCACTGGAATCAATGACACTTACATATAGATCTACTCTAATTGGGATTAAAATTGGATTTATCTCATGGTAACTCTGTTTAGTATCACAGCCTTGAATAAACAAGAACCAAAGAATTTATTCCTAAGCTTGAAGTCTATTGCTTTAAAGATCTGCCTAATGTTTGAAGTCATGTCATTAAATACATGTATCACTATTTTAGTAAACATACAAACTATCTTAATATTGGGCCTTCTGACAGATCTTTGGATCTGTAATAGCTAGGAAACTCATTACAATGCAAGAGATTCTTCCCACCTCCTTACCACAAAGAATCCAGCAATATTTAATAACACCACCAAAAGAGAGGCCTGCCCTATGAAGCAGGCAGGCAAACTGGCAGAGAAAGCAAAAACACACCATGAATCCTAAGGCCACGCACAGCCGGATGAGTGAAAGGAAGAAAATTACAGGCACAAACAGTAAAAGCAGGGATGTACCTCCTCGTAGTTCTTTGCTTCTACTCCATGCTTCATGTTCAAGGTCACGAACTGGTCTGGCATCCGCCCTGTTCCTGGAAGAGGAATGAAAGGATTCATTGTATGCAATGCTCAGGCTGCCAGGAAATTCCCACTCCCCGCTATCCCATTTGGGAGGGTTTTGCAGCTCTGTTCTCATATAGGCCTATGAATAGCAAAATTAACAGCTCAACAATGACAGAAAAATCTGCAGATAGGATAAAGGAAGCACTCCTAAACCCAACTGGATCAAACTGCAAGTAAACATAAGAAGCATGCAGAATACAAGACACTCACTTTCTGGTCTTTGATCAACCCCTTAGTAATAACATACAAACCACAGTGCCAGGTTGGAGGGGATTAAATTATTATCCCTATCTAAATGGAAAAGCAAGTACAGCTGTAGAGTGCTGTGTTAGGAGAAAGGTGGATATAAATTAAATGAACAAATATACAAGCAAACCAAAAGTGGTATATTAGGCTGAACAAATAAAAGAATTACAAGTGCTTCAAAGATTACAAAACACATAGACAAATACATTTGAGGTATGACACTCACATCCTTCTTACTCTATTCTTTTTCCTTTCCCCATTCAAATTATTCTTTTCCACCCTTGGGTTGCAGTTAACCTTGGGCATATATAAGTATTTCCCAAGCAACCGGTGGGTTTAAATAGGCAGTTTATTTTCAGGTGCCTTATTCTTGGATTTGGTATGGTCGCTCAGATGTTCGTAAAAGGTACCAGGGACTATCAAGAAGGATAAGATTACTTTAACTAATTTGGTATTGGATTCATTAATGTTGATAAGAAGTATATTAAAACAAGATCAGGACATAATAAAAACTCACAGTAGGGAAACTTAGCGTATCAGAACTTCAGCATTTCTGGTTTACAAGATGAAAATCAGAGATAATGTACTCACTATGGAAAAAATAGCATAGAAAATACATAAATACAATTTTGACCTCTGTGGTGGACCAGAAGATTGGCATACATAACTTTTAGCTTTCATTTCTATTCAAAGGTACAGGGTTGTTGCTTTTAAAAAAAAAATATTGGGAATTGTACTTCCCTGTTTTGTCTCCCCACCTCCTTCAACTGGAAAGAGGGTACCAGACTTTTGGAGTATGCATAAAGTTTAGGTATCTGCATACAGTGTGCCTTGCACTGTACAAGATTTTTCTTTGCTAAAAATAATATGGGTATGAGGCTAGCCAGCCAAGCAATATTGCCATTCTGCAAAGATTCGTAGTTAGTATATGCACATGTACTTTCTGGGGTTCCACTTCCTCTATGGAAAGGTAAATCACTAGGTATAGAAATGCTGCTCTGTCTTACAGGGAAGCAGGCAGGAGGAGTAAGCCAGTTGGATCAGAATAGAAATTGTTGTGTATATCCACCTCCTGACAACTAAGGTGGTGCAGTGGTTTGAATCTTCAGCTAGGGCTCAACCACAGAAACCCACTGAATGGCCTTGGTGAAGAAACACTCTCCCAGCTTGAGAAGACAATGGCAACCCTCCTCTGAACAAATCTTGCCAAAAAGAAAATCATGTTAGGACACTGTAAGTCAGAGATGACTTGAAGGCCATGTAGCAACAACAAAAATCCATATCCTGGTTCAAAGACACCAGCCAGCAGGCACACTTACTTGGGGAGGGAGAGGAAAGGGAATCTCCTTATTTCCTCTGGTATATCCTTTTACCTATCAAAACCAATCACATGTGAGGTCTGTATGCTATGAACTCTGGCTTTATGTAATGAACACCAACCATTCCTCCTCAACTTGGAAAAATTTAATCAGGGACCACTTTACCGGTAGGTGGCAGCAAAGGACTACAAAGGAAATACGAGGAGATAAGGGAGAGAAATGGCATTCTTCATGGGATAGAAATAACAGTATTTCCCCTACGGTTGCTCCTAATGACTTACAAAATATTATAAGCATTTTTCATAACAGTAAAGAGGTACAATGCAATCAACCTTGTCTTACTTGACAAGACACTCTGTTCCTGTTCAGATAAATGTATGCTATATAGACTACTAACACAGTAAATTTGGATCAGACATTTAATGACAAATAATATTCATTTATTCTTATATATTCTCCTTTGGATGGACACCTCCCTAACAACTTCGGAATAAATGTACATAGTACTACATATGCTCAAATTGCAACAGCTTTGGGTCTTTGGGCTAAGATGGCAGAAATTCATCAGAAGAATAGAATCTATTCAGTATGAGGCCAAATTTACAGGAAACTTGAAAGTAGAATTTGACTGGAAAAAACAAAAACTGTTGTAAGATGCTTCAATCCTGTCGGAGAGGTGGAGTAAAAATAAATGATTATTATCATTAAAAAAGATGTTTTCAATACCTGTTGGATAATATCATGCACACACTTAAAAAAGAAAAAAAAATCACAAATTATTTAAAAGGATGTCAAATGGTAGTGATCGGAGAAATCCATACTATCAACTGGAATAATATTCAGCTCCTCTTTTATGAGTCTATGATGATGTGTTTAATTGCTTCAGATGAAACACAAGCAGTGTTCACAATAATAGTGTGGATAGGTACATAAAATATGCCGGAGAAGCAAAACTGTTTTCAGAGCACACAAGGGATCCTAACTGCAGTAAAGATAAAACACTTTGCACACTACAATGTCTTGCCTCAAAATAATCTTTAGCATAATTACAAAAAGACAAAACAAAAATTACTATAAAACTGGAATGTGGGCTTTATAGGGCAGATAGCTTGCACAGTATTTCTGCCAGAAACCCAACCCGTAATCATACTGAAACTGATGAGCCGGGTGGACATCAAAATGGCCCAAAATGCAGATCACTCCTAAATTTGTCCCTTTACCCCAGAATAAGCAAAACCCAATAATAAATATATTCATCATAACCATATATTACACCCCAATGAGTATCCCCCACCGCATACACAGGCCATTCCTGTTTTGAAGCAGGAAACCAGCCATAGCGGGTAGGTGGAATACTGGACACTCCTTCCCAAAAGGTATTCCTGCTATTGAATGGCACAGCCCGATAGTAGATGCTTTTGCCCCAAGCCATCTGCCTTCCCTTGAGGGAAACTGGAGGACAGGACATCTGTTGCTACTGTCTATAAGTGCTCCAAGCAACTTTGGGAATCATAGAGTTAGATGAGACCACAAAGTCCAAGTTCCTGCCATTCAGAAATACAAAATCAAAGCACTTTGAACAGATGGCTATCCAGCCTCCATTAAAAAACCTCTACATGAGGGGATTCCACCACATTCTGATGAAGCATATTCCACTGCTGAACAGCTCTTTCCATCAGGAAGTTCTACCTAGTGTTTAGGTGGAATTTCCTGTAGTTTAAAGCCATTGCTCCATGTCCTACTGTCTGGACCAGGAGAAAACAAGCTCGCTCCTTCTTCAATATGACATCCCTTCAAATATTTAAACATGGCTATCATGTCACCTCTTAACCTCTTCTCCAAGCTAAACATACCTAAGCTGATCCTCACAGGGTATGGCTTCCAGACACCCAACATCAAGCACATCCACTATTTGGCCTTGCTCTCAGGAAATCTCAAGTAAGTCAGAGGCACTGGTTCACAAATGGAGGTTGGGAAGGAGCTCCAACAGCACATCCCTTATTTCAATTCGCATCTCCATCAAGAAAGAATGGATGAAATACAGTGCTCCCTCGGGTTACGAAATTAATTCGTTCCGCGGCTAATTTCGTAACCCGAAAAACCTTCGTAAGCCGAATTGCCATAGGCGCTAATGGGAAAAAAAGCCGCGGCTCCGCGCGGCTCCATTTAAAACAGCGCCGGTGTTTTTTCGTAACCCGAAAAAACGTTCGTAATCTGGACCTTTCCTGAGGGAATGGAAAGGCCAAGAAGGGGAAACATATCCTGGAACAATTGCTACTGATTTTGGGCTAGATTTCAGAGATGTAGCACAATGTTGATGCAAGAACTTCCCACCATGTCCTAAATTTAACCATTTTTATTGGGCCATTAAAACTACCCCAAATTTATCAGCTTCTGGACATCTTGTTCCTGTGTTTGCCTGAAGGATTGAACTGTTAGTCTCTCTCTCATTCTCACTCTCTGAACTCCCCAAAGAGCTCACTAAAATCTCCTAAACTTTTGATGGCTATAAAACAATTGCTTATTATAGGGGCTCAATGGCAACAATATTTTTAACAAAATGTACCTGTTGCAACTTTGGGCAAAATATAAACCAGGTGATTTAGGAAATGATATGGCTTTGAACAGAATAATCATGGGAAATTTCTTATTTATCCAGTGGAGCTTTGATAGACTATCTGGCCTGAAGGACATGGGACTACATTTAAGATAAGTGAGTTAAAATTTCATCAAACAAAAGTACACATTAGGCTCTCCTCACATGCCTCAGCTTGGGGCAAAACCAGCAAGAATAGCTGCAGAGAATTGTGCAGGCATGAACTTGATGTCGAAGTGCAAAGTGAGTGACGCAAGAGAAGAGCTCTGTGATAGCAATAAAGCACTCATTACACAGACCTCCCCAAATCTTGCACATCAGCTCTTTCCTCTATTAAGTTCTCTGCGCAAAAAGCTGGTCCTTTCACTTCCTCTTCCCCATTTTTGTGGCTAATTGCTTAAGAAATCCCAGTTGCTCAGAGACCCCACCTGGCCCAACGGCCCAGCTTGTTTGTTGCCCTAACTTTGGCTTCTTGAGGCAATATAATCTCACGTCTATGATTGCCACATCATCCCAAATCTTTAATGTTATCACATAAAGGACTCTTAATGCTACCAAGAACATGGGCAATAGAAAGACTATGCAATGTTTTCATTTAATGGCATCCATATGTACAGTCAGCCCTCTGTACTCACAGGTTCTACATCCACAGACTGAAAATATTTTTAAAAAGACCAGACCTTGATTTTGCTAAGGAATGCCATTTGCCTACTCCACTGTATATAATGGGACTTGAGCACCCATTGATTTTTGTATCCACAGAGGGTCCTCAAATCAAACCTCAGTGGATACCAAGGGTCCACTCTATACATATTCCACAACAGGACACAGTGCTAAATATAGGAAGTGCCAGTGTTTCTAATAATAATAATAATAATAATAATAATAATAATAATAATAATAATAATAA
>NC_056522.1:339489614-339563421 GCF_019175285.1 Sceloporus undulatus
GGATCCCATGTTACTGTTCCTGAGGCTCGTAATCAAAATCTTAATTTTGTAGAAAATGACAACAGCAAACTGCTGTAACCTATGCTAGCTAAGCAAAATGTAGCTTAGTTTTTCCCATCTGAGAAAGAAGAAAAAATAAAGAAACTAAAATTTCAAAACAAACAAATTTTAGATAGATATTTGTTGTTGTTAACTACTCTCAAGCAGAATCCTAGTTATGGTAACTCCATGAATGAGAGACCATCAAATCACCTTATCATCATGGCTTTGCTGATTTAGGCGGGATACAGACGGGCAAAAAGGGGTGTGTTCATGACGTCATGAAGGTATAGCCTTCAGACGGCCCTTACCTGAATGGCGCCATGAACACGCCGCCCGCACGCCCCAAGCGGGAAGAAGCGGCATTAAAAAGTTGCTGCTTTTCCCCGCTTCTTTTCTGTATGCTGCGCAACTGCGCAGCTCCGTCTGTAAGCTGCTGCACCGGTACGCCAGAATTGTTACGCTGCTAATTTAAGTTGCCCATTTAAAAGCTCCGAGTCAGCTGCGTCGCATAATGAGTTGGGGTCCTGGAACATGCGCAGTTTGCACCGAGGCTCTAATTAGAGCGTCAGATGCCATGCAGATGTGGAAGCTGCAGCACAGCTGCACTCTATTTTAATGCTCGTAACCCTAACCCTAACCCTAGAGCAACATGTACGCATGCGCTCCTAGTATTCTGGAAAGTTTGGAATTTAAAGTGAACCCCTACACACATTCCTGTGCCTTTTTCACCTAACAATAAAAAAACGCCAAAACTTTAAATATTTACATATGTACAAGGGAGGTGATGGGGGATGGCAGGGGGACAGCTGTGGCTGTGCATTGCAGATTCAGCAAGAGCGCAGGGACCAAAGGAGAGGAGGCATCCATGATGCTGGTGACATTGGCAACATGCAAGCGGACAAGGATGCCAACACCAGCTGATCACCAGCTGGCAGGAGACCACTATTGTTCTTGGGCAGGGCGGGGGAAAAAGTTTTAAAGGGGTTTGGGCGCTTTAAATGTGCACATAGGCTTTCTGCTGCCACCGCTGAGCGCCGCAGCTGCGCATCCGCCAGCCGGCAAAAGAAAAAAAAGCCCCGTTTTTGGCCGCCCGTGCGGAAGCTGCCTCTCTCTTTGCAGCGTCCTCCGAGGCGGCGGTATGGAAACTGCAGGTCAGAAACGGCCCCAGGTGAGGCGTCTTCACTGCCCCCCACGTGGAAGCCCCATCACCTGAGCCACGCCCCCGGGGCGGTCGGTCTGGAGGCTCCGTATTCAGCAGAATACACCTTCAAGACGTCTTCCCCTGCCCATCTGTACCCCGCCTGAGTCTATCAACCTTAAATGCAGACTTCCTCTTTTCCTACTGCCTTCTACCTTACCAAATACAAAACGCCCTGCCCTTGGCTTATGTGGGGGATCCGTTCCGGACCCCCCTGCGTAAGCCAAAAAACTAGTATGCTCGACCCCATTCATTCAAATGGGACGCGCCGCCCCACTGCATCCCGCATGCTCCCGCGTGGCTCTCCATAGGTTTGAGCGTATGCTCAAATCCGTGTATTACGCAGGTGCACTATATTATTGTCTTTTTTAGTGAGTCATGTCTTCTCATGATGTCCAAAGTACAATAGTCTTAGTTTAGACATCTTGTCTTCTAGGGCAAGTTCAGGCTCTTCTCCAGCACCATATTTCAAACGAGTTGATTTTCTTCCTATCAACTTTCTTCATTGTTCAGGTTTCACAAACCATACATAGAAACTGGAAATGCGATGGCACAGACAATCCTAACTTTAGTATTCAGTTTTTTTACCATACCACTTTATTGAATGAGACTTGAGCATTCACAGATTTTGGTATCCATGGAGGGTCCTGGAACCAAACCCCAGCTGATACCAAGGGCCCACTGTATAGATACAGATATATATCTTGGATCTAAGCACTGTATATATTTATAATATGAACATAAATATTGGTATCTAATTCTGTAAACACAAATATATCTTCTTATTATACAATTCTTGGCATTTTGAGTGTATAAAACCATGCGCTAAAAAGCATTTTGCTAATGCCAAAAAAGAAGCTATTTTACGTTTGGTTTTTTCCTATGTTCCCCAAAGTTTTCATCCCAACCTACCCAGAAAAAGTGAAAATTTGTCTAGGGGGAAAAAACCCTCTAAGAGCATTCTCTTTTCCCCTCTAGGCTTTTACAATGCTAGACACATACATTTCAGTAGGGAAAAATAAACAAGAAGTCAATACCCTCTGTCTTCACTACTTACAATGCCACACCCACACAAGTCTTCTGTGTATAGATAGCTAGAATTCTGCATAACAATTCAATGTATCTGATGAAATGGGCTATAGTACATGAAAGCTCAGGCTATTTCAGTCTGGCTTCCTGGTTGTTTTCCTTCTACAGACTAATACAGCTACCTCTTTTGAAAATCAGACAATTCAGTGACATCTTTCAGAAAGAAAGAAAAATGTCCAAAAGGCATGCTGACATCCCTAGTCCTATCTTCCTCTGGCTTCAGGAAGTATATAAATTTCAGCCAGAATGATTACCTCCTAAAAGATAAGAGTGGATTTTATTCCCAAATGTCACAGCCTTATTTCTGATGAAGTTCTGTTGGTAGACGAAGTCATATTTAGAATGGCTGGTGGGTCATGAATAGATCTGTAAATGTGTTGTAATTTATTTGAACTAGCTGTTTTGATTGGTTTTATTGATATATTTTATTGCCTTTTTTGTAATGCTTTTTTACTTAGTGTTTTATTACATCAAGTATTACAGCACTATTACCATAAACTATAAATAAAAATCATCAAAATGAGCAATATCAGCTGGAAAAGTAGACTATATATTGAGTTATATAAAACACTTCCGATGATTCTCTGACTTAATTTTATGTTCTAATAGTACAGGAAGCACATTGATCCAGGCGTTCTAGAAAGGCAGTGAAAAGGAAGGTACTTCCTTAAGCCACGTCAAAACTTCTGCAAGATGAATGCTGCCCATCTATGATCACAAGCAATGGCACAACACCTGAAGCGGTGTGAATTTCAACACATATATGCACATGATAAAGAAAAAAAGAGAGAAAGAGGCAAGCGCGTCACTAAAGGAAATGTCAGCTCCAAGACTTGTTAGGCAACTGTCCCAAGATCTAGGTCCACAAACAATGTCTTGCATACTTCCTCTTCATCCTCTAGTGACAGAATGTACCAATGCGAAAGGCCTACTGCAAGACATGCTTCTACCAAAAGCAGGCTTTCTGCTGGGCTCAAAAATGCTTGCAAGTGATTAACAAAAAGACTGAATTTTCCATTTTCACAGAAAGGAACAGAAAGTCCTTCACTGTTTTATCAGGGGTGCACAATGATAAATCACACAAATGGGTTTTGCGCCTGCACACAGATGCCATTTGAAAAGCTCAAGAGTAGAGCAGCTTGACAGGAATACCCTACTGCTCCAGCGCATGTTTGAACTTGCCAAGCTACCATCTTCTCAGTTTTAAAGTCTGCTGTGAGGAGTACAGGGTCCTGAAAGAGGGGAGGAAAGGTGAGTTTGTGTGAGGGCAGATGACCACTCAGAGAACCATAGTTACAGGTAAGCAATCTGTTCTTCATGGTCTCTGTGCCTCATACAAATGAGTAACTGTGAAACTTACTAGAAGTTGGTGGGTCAGGTCACTGGAGAACAGAAGATAGACTCCAGGGGAGATAAGAAAGAAGAAAGTAAGTTTAAAAAGAGAATACTGAGAGGAAAAAGACTACTCAGCAGGAGAATGACCCAAGTGAAGCTGGTCTATCAGCATACAGAGAGAAACTGAGGAGTTGATAGCTTGGCGGGCTGGGACATGTACATTAGGCGGGAGAGGGCACAGTAAAACTTCCCAAATGGAGTCTCTGCATATGTGTAAAACCCATTTATGTAAGGCACAGAGACGACAAAGAGGAACAAAAGTCTGCCCCAATTCTCATTTAATATCCAGACTAAGGTTCCACTTAGTAAAGAATATCAGCTAAGCAAGGGAATGGGAAAGAAGAAATAATTTTTCCCATGCCTCTTGTACAGCCGGATCTGTATACTGACACTGGGATTCTACTTACAGGTAGCATATGAACAGGAAATAAGAGCAACATTTCTACTTTAGGAAGAAATTAGAACTGATTGCAAAATTAAGAGTACTTTCCTTATCACCTTGTGATTGTTAGGTGTGAGCAGGAGAAAGCAATTCTATATATTGTCAACTTTGGATATATGAAGGTTAAGCTCTGAGGACTCTGGGTTCTTCTGCTAAACGCTAACAGGAGTATACATCTGTCTGATGTGGAAGCCAGAAGAGAACTAATTTCTTGTGAAGACTCACGAGACTTCAGTTGCAGCCCCTCTTGTTTCTTCTCAAATCTCATTCCACATTATAGGCTGCATATTACCCCACACTCTTCTGGTTTCACTATTATTCAAACACAAGTAGTTCAGGAAAGAAATTCTTTAAGTGGCTTCATCAGTAATTTCAGAACTCAATGGTTCTTAAATTTTCTCTTTCAGTCCAGAACACTGCCAACAAGCTGGCAAAATAGACATCTCTGGTTGCCACCTAAATGTTAACCTTTTAAATGCAGTGCACACAGAAAAAAAGGAAAAGGCTGAAAAAAGCAAGAAGCATCCAGGAGGGATGTTTGCACTCACCCACAGGGAGTTTGCTCTCAAAGCAGGCCTCAAACATATCATAGTCCTCCGTGGTGAAAGCAAATTTGCCCTTAATAGCATCCTCCTTGGAATAGAGAGTGTGCCCAGCTGAGTCAGTAATCTGTAGGGAAAAATGAAGAACATGAGAGGCAAACCTGTTACTAACCATGTTCTATGAGAGCTTTCTAGTATTCTACAGCTTTATTTTCTTTGCTTTCTTCATATCTGAAGATATTATCTTCATCACAGTTTTAATTTTTGGTGAATTAGGGTTATCAAAAATAAATTCTGCTTCATTAGACTCATTATCTAAGGCCATTCCTATGGAATGATCCACTGAGACTGGGAGGCAATCTCTCCTAGAATACATAAAGAAGAGTTAATTCATTTCACCTAACATGAATTATGAGTACCGTAGTTCCAAACAGGATGAGCCATAGATTCTATTACCAAAGAATAACTGTAAAAATGAACCCAATTACACATAGAAGGTTCTGAAACCTTCTTAAAAACCACTTTAGGTATTGTTAAATACTAAGCAGATAAGAATATTCTCAACTAGAGCTTAAATGCCCTAAAAAGACACCATATCCTGTCTGCTCTTGGAAGCTAAGCAGATCCTAGTTACTACAAGGTGCTGTAGGCTATGATTCAGAGGAAGTAACTGGTAAACCGACCTCTGAGTATTCTTTATGAAATACATGGGGTTGCCATAAGTTGACTGGCGACTTGAAAAAGTGCGCGCGCACACACACACACACATACACACAGAGTTCACCCATGGAAAAGGTTCTAATGCACATGCTGAACTAGTGCCTTCCCAGCACCAGCTGGAGCATGTTCACAAGTATATTGGTCCACTTCTACTTTTCTCTTCATCTGGCATCAAATAATAGTTGCCTACACACAGCCAGGCACATTACCCATCAAATTAAGTCCATGTAGGGCAAACAGTTTAAAAGGCAGCCTACGCAACTGCGGAAGTGCAACCAGCTTGAATGATGCTCCATAGTGTTCTACATTATGAACAGTAACATCATTTTCACAATCATAGCTCCCCCCCCCACACACTGCTGACTTCGACAATAAACACCCACGTATGACAGTGGGAAGACAGCCATAAAAAACCTCCTGTGCACAGTCAGCTGGCATACTGGGTACATTCCTCCAGAATAGAAAGCTTAACTGTTAGCACTGAAATGTCACAATAAGACAGCAAACAACAGAGTGATGTGCTACCATGAGCACAGCAAAAATGACAGTGACAAAGAAACACGATAACCTGGTTCTTTAGTCAGTTGCTACTCTGAGCCTACTCTTTTCAGGGCAAAAAAAAATTTCTCAGTATTTTTTTCTTTTAAAAGGTAAACACCATGTGATCATTAATAACCAGAAGGCCTGGACCAGGCAGCGAATGTGCCTATGCAACTTGCTGTTCTGAAATAACCAGCCTTGGAATTTTTGCACTAGGTGAGCAACCAGGACGTTTGCTCTTCGGGTACGTAGTCAACCACTAAAGTCAGGACACAGAAACATATTCCTTCTGTACAACACCCTGTTGCAACTCTGTGACCTTCTAGAAGTGATAAAGACTAACACACAATTTGCATTCTTGAACAGTGAGCTTTTTGTGTGATGATGTAGTACTGGCTAATAACAACAGTCTAAACTACTACTGAATCTCTCATACAGACTCATGAGTAAGTAAAAAAAAATTGACAAAAAATTCACCCCAAAAAACCTAGGTCAACTTAAACATGGGTGAGAGCTAGAATATGGACCAAGCACAAAGGCAGGGAGAAGAGGCAGGGGATGAGAAGCCCCTCTTGACATGGTAGGGTATGAAAGCAGTACTCCCACCCCATTACCCTTTCCTTGCCCAACACCTTGTTTTCCAACCTGAGTGGCAATTCTAATTATATAAAGCACAAGGGACATAGCTAATAAAAAGAGTGTGCACACTTTACCTTCTCGTCTTTCCAACTTTAAAATCACAGTTTAAAAGAACATACAATGTGGAAAGTTAGCAAACCAAAAAATAGATTTATCGAGAACATAATATGTCTGACAATTCTAGTACCAGTCCTTTCAGTTTGGGGTTCCTTGTTTTAGAAAGACTATAGACAAGTTGGAGCGGGTTCAGAGAAGGGCAACAAGGATGATAAGAGGGATGGAGAACAAAATATTAGAAGTTGAAGGAGCTGGGAATGTTCAGCTTGGAGAAGAAATAACCAAGGGGTGACATGATTTCACCCTTTAAATTCCTCCAGGGAAGCCACAAAGAAGAGGGTACAGGCCTGTTCTGTGCTGCCCCAGATAGCAGAACTAAATCTAATGCTTTTCAGTTACAGGAGGGTAGATTTCAACTGAACATTAAAAGGAATTTCTTGACTGAGAGTGGTTTGGCAATGAAACCAATTGCCTAGAGAGGTTGTGGGGCTCTCCTTTTCTGGATGTCTTCAAAAAGAGGTTTGACCTGTCAGGGATGAAAGCTGAGTAGGTCCTGCACTGAACACAGGTTTGGGCCTCATAGCCCATAGAGCCCCTTCCAACTCCATTCTACAAAAACAGTTCCTGACTCATCATTTGCGCAATATGAATCCCTCATTACTTTAAGAAGCAATTCCAGGGGGATAGTTAGGAAGGGAAAAGGCACCTGCCAGTCAAACAATAATATATCTCAGATGAGGGAACAGTGAAATAGCTTGACTTCTGTTAACTTACTACTTGCACTGATGCCCATAAAAGAAAGCTGGGCTCTGTTTAGAGATGAACTGCCACAGCTCAAAGCCCCTCTTTACTCTAGATATTTTGCCTGAGAATGCCGGTCACTATGTCCCAACTCACCTTGCATTTCAGCAAAAACAAATAGTTATGAAGTAGCTAGCATGCTGCTTACAAAAGTTAGGAAAAATCAAGTTAGTGTGTTTTCTGCACAACTAGTGCTGACATGACTGAGTACTGTATCCAGATTTTTCCCATGCCATTTTCCTGCATAGAGCACCTATCAGTAACTTCTCCTTAGCTAAACTACCTGGAAAACTCATGGCTTCTAACCTTTAGTAGCAACAACGAAGACATGTGACTCTACACAACAAGGAGGTAAATGATCCAGCTTCCCCCTGGCTTTGCGTTCAGTTTAGATTATGCAGGCCAAAACCCATTGTAGGATCGGTCTTGATCCTGCCAGTACATATGTGGATCTAGAGGATCTGGTGTGGGGACGTCACTCATCTCTGTTATTAGTTACTAAGTGGAAGAGCCAGCATTGTCAAAGACAACTCTGTGATCATGTGGCCAGCATGACTGCACAGAACGCAGTTACCTTCCACTGAAGAGGTACCTACGTATCTACTTGCACTTTTACATGCTTTCAAACTGCTAGGTTGGCAGAAGCTGGCGCTAGTGACAGGAACGAGCCTTTAACCCAGGATAAAATAGTGCTGGTTTTGTGTGGCGTTTCCAAGAAACTCTGTGGCAAAACCAAGCTGTTTAGACAGGGCCCCCCTCCTCCTCACCTGTGATGTCCAGTGATCCACCTGAAAAGCCCTGCAAAAAGAGTGCAGCCAGGCACCCCATTTCTGTGTCAGATGGGCCAACAGGAGGACATCTCTGATGGACTGCTGGGCATCACTGACCCCAGGATTAACCCGGGTGAGCACCAGGGCAAGGATAGCATGGGTTCAGCCTGTACAGTGGAGCCTTATTTTATGCAGGGGATCCGTTTCGGACTCCCCACGTAAGCCAAAAAGCGCGTATGCTTGAGCCCCATTCAATATAATGGGGCTTGGGCACAACAACACGTGCCATTCATTGTACTGCTGCGCGGCTTCAGCACAAGGTGAAAGCCATGTATAGTGTGTCTGCATATGGCGCGGGCGCACTGCACTATCCTTGCCAATCTGCTCAGGCCCCATGTCTTCCTTTCATGCTGACTCATGAGATATCAGCAAGGCCATTGTCTTGGTTTCCTGCTCCTCCAATTATGTCCTTATGCACAGTGCTACATACACCGTACAGCATACACAACATTATGCATCGTGCCCCAAGTATTTAGCCTTGTCACACCTGCTCAGAATCTAGGCAGAAACTGCTCAGGAAAAATCTAAAAATGTAAACCTGTGCAGAGTTACACCATCTTAAATCTTATCACATTCAATGCAATTAATTCCTAAGAAAGACTTATCGGGAATACAGGCTTTGTTGCACCACATGATTGCAACACTGACACGTCACTCTAACAGTTGTACCACACAAACACACCTCTAACAGTTGCTATTCTCAATCCTCACACTGCAGCCAAACTTTGTGTTGATTTCATGAACAGAGAATCCTCTTCTTTAAAAGTTAGAGCAGATCTACACATTAGAAAAAACAAGGCTTGTCTGAAGGATTTCTTTCACCTCCATAGTAACTAATTATATCTTGCCTAGCACTGGAACGCTACCACACAGTGTGGTCTCTGCCCCATGTTACTGAGTGCTGCTCAGTAAGGGAATACACAACTTGTGGATCACATAACATGGGGCAAACTGAACTGGGGTGGTCATTGTAGGCCGGCCATTCTCCCCCCCAACAAGTAGTTCCCCTCTTACATATAAATTTCATGCTCAGCATTTTTAGGGCATGTGCTTGGCTCTGTCCTGGTAGATCTGTATGTTATCTGAAGACTATGAACTACTACAGTATTTTATCACTAGCACTCCTCTTTCATCACTTGAGAAACCAAGAGTCTTGTATATTATCATGCAAAGCTATGCATCTTTCAAATTCTTGAAACCTGGCTGCTTTCCCTTAGGCCAATTATTATTCTGAGGATCCTCCTGCCACAGAGCTGGGGACTGTGCATGACTTTAACTACTCAACTCCCCCACCCTAGGAATTGTAAGAGCCACAAATAAGGCTGCTGAGAGATGTGGTCTAACAACACCTAGAGGACTACTACATGTCTCTCAGCCCTACAGGCTTCTGTATGTGTTCGACTTATGGCGACCCTATCATGGCCTTTTCTTGGCAAGATTTGTTCAGAGGGGGTTTGGTGTTTACTTCCCCTGAGGCTGAGAGCAGGTGGCTACAAACCGTTGAGTAGAACTTCTGTCGGTGACAGAATAAAAAGTTGAGCTGGAGAAGAGTTCAAAGACTGAAAAACAGCTCACCCATCTGCAGAGCTTGGGAAAGTTACTTTGAGGCTCCCGCAATTCCCTCACACACAACGACAACAACAGCTGTGGTGTGGCCATAGCAATATTGGCTGGGGGAATTAAAAGAGTAGAGCCAGTGTGTTGTAGTGGTTTGAGCACTGGGTTATGACTCTGGAGAGCAGGGTTTGAATCCCAGCTTGGCCATGAAACCCACTGGCTGACCCTGAGCAAGTCACACTCTCTCAGCCTCAGAGGATGGTAATGGCAAACCCCTCAGAACAGATCTTGACAAGAAAGCCCCATTATAGTTTCCCCTTAGGATTGTCATGTCAGAAACGACTTGAAGGCACACAACAACCACCACCACCACCACCACCGAGGCCCCACAAGTAACTTGTCCAAGGTCTGCTAGTATGTGTTAGGAAAAACTCAAGAGAAACTCAACTCGTGTCTGTCAGCCTGTTGCACAGAAAGAGTATGGCAGCAACACACACAACCACAGAGCTGTGCCCACTTCCTCCTTCCGCCTGAGAAGGAAGAGGCCTGGCTGACGTGTCCCTAGAAAAAGAGAAGGGCTGCAGCACGGCCAATATATATGAATACACAGAGCCCCAGAAGGCACCTTGGAAGACTTAAGGCCGCATCCACAGCAGAGAGACCTTGCAGTGCCTCTGAGACAAACTGGAAGAAAGAAGTTGGCAGCATGAGGTTTCCTGGGCTTCAGTCTACTTCCTCAGATGCATTTGGCGGAGTGGAAGCCAGGGGCAGACCTATATACGCCACTGGCATCATGTGAGGATGTCAATATCTGTGGCATATATATGTCCACTCCACCAAAGGCACCTGAGGAAGCAGACTGAAGCCTAGGAAAGCTCATTCTATCGCCCTCTTTCTCTCAGTGAGTCTCAAAGGGGCTCCAGGAGACCCTCAAATGCACCTGAGGAAGTAGGCGGAAGCCTTGCAAGGCTCCTTCCTCTCAGTGAGCCTCAAAGGGGCTCCAGGAGACCTCTCTCTGCCTGTACTTTTGTGAGAGCTCTGGGGCCACAGTCAACCACCTTTCCCAGGGCTCCCTAGCACTGAGCCAGGGCAGTTAAAGCGGCCTCGGCCTGGGCTAGGATTCCTAACCGCACTTCCCTCTCCCCGACTAAGGACGAATCCGCCCACGGGCAGTTCCTCCCCGCCGCCGCCGCCGCCGCCTTCACCTTGAGGTTGGCGGAGGGCCCGTGGGGGGACCCCGGCGGAGGGGCGACCTCGTACTCGCCGGTGACCAGCGTGTCGCGGTGGATCTCCTCCCGCAGGCATTTGCGGGCCTTGCCGGGCAAGTGGAAGGAGATGGCTCGGGCGGGGCTCGGCAGCAGGGCCAGGGCCAGCAGGAAGAGCAGCAGGAGGGCGGCGGCCGAGAGCCGGAGGCAGGGCGGCCGGGGCCGAGGGCGGCCGAGGGGGAGCCCGAGCACCGGCAGCATGGCGGCGGCACGATCACCACACCGGAAGTAGGCCAGGCGGGAGGCGCCCTGGACCCGCCCCCAGGCCGGAGGCACGTGACACACACGCCGCCGCGCAAGGCATGACGGGAGCCAGGGGGAGGAGGAGGCTTAGGCGCGGGTCCTTCGACCCGCCCCCGCGCCGCCCTCCTCCTCCTCCTCCTCCTCGGTCTGAATTCTAGACCGTTAACTGGAAGGAAGGCAGTCGACGACGACGACGTTGTAGAATCTAACTGCCTTCCAGGAGGAGCCTTCAGTAAAGAAGAGCCCCTTTTGTCTGTAGAATCAGTAACAGAGAGATCTTGTAGCACCTTTGAGGCTCACTGAGAGAAAGACACTGTTGGCAGCATGAGCTTTCAAAGACTTAAATCTACTTCCTCAGATGCATTTGAGGAATATAATACGCAGAGAGATCTTATGTAGCCCCTTTGAGGCTCAGTGAAAGACAGAAGATGGCAGCAGGAGCTTTCCTAGGCTTCAGTCTACCTCCTCAGATGCATTTGGGGAATATAGAGGGATCTAATGAACCCTTTTGAGGCTCAGTGAAAGAAAGAAAGAAAGAAAGAAAGAAGTGGGTAGCATGTGCTTTCAAAGACTTAGTCTACTTCCTCAGAGGCCCCTGTGTGTCGCACACTGAAACCAAGCCAACATGTTAACTATGGTCCCAAACACACTGCAGAAATAGTCCAGTTTGAGACCAGGTTAACTGCCCTGGCTCAGTGCTAGGGAATCCTGGGAATTGTAGTCTGTTGTGGCACCAGAGCTCTCTCTGATGGAGGAGGTTAAATGTCTCACGAAACAACAGTTCCCAGAATTGCCTAGCATTCAGCCTGGGCAGTTAAAGCAACCTCAAACTGGACTATTTCTGCAGTGTGTTTTGGACCTGTGTCACACTGAAATCAAGTCACATTAATCAACCCAGCAGCATCTTAACTATGGTCCAAAACACTGCAGAAATAATGTTGTGTGCCTTCAAGTCACTTCTGACTTATGGCGACCCTAAGGCAAAAAAACCTATCATGGAGTTTTCTTGGCAAGATTTGTTCAGAGGAACAAACTTACGAGAAACAATTCCCACTGAATTCACTGCAATCATTCTTTCCGATTCGCAGGGGGTCCTTTCCGCAAATAGGGAAAACTGCCAGTACTGGAGGCCCATTGATTACAATGGGGGCACCTCCTGAGTGTGGTGCTGTGCATGCTAATGAGTGTGGCACTGCATGTGCGCCTTAACCACACGCACCATTATGTCCCTCCCGGCTTGTGAATGGCAAGACCACGAATCAGGAGGGATGACTGTATTGTCCAAGTAAATCTTTTTGTATCTTAAAACATGAATGGCTGAGGTGGGAGTGTGCGCATATATTCCTGTGCCCTGTATTAAAGTTACTTTGGATTATTGCCAACAGTCTCACTGAAATCTGTAGAAGCTCTTAAGGGGTTTTTGAGCCTGGAATAAAAATTAAATGTATTGCAGACATATGGTGCATGAGTGATGGATTTATTTATTCATTAGGATTAGTTTATTTATCCTCAATATAAGCAGTTGTGATATTTAGCATGTTTGTTAACATTAACAAAAACAACAAGTACCATGAGAGAGACACCCTTGAAAAGGCACACACATTTATGTATCACTATGAGTACTTAAATAACATTTGTTCAGAGGCAATAAGTGTCAGCATGGTGTAGTGGTTTAAGCCTTGGGAGATTACACTCCCAGTTCAGCCATGCTAACCCACTGGGTGGCCTTAGGCAGGTCACACTCTCTCGGCCTCAGAGGCTTCAAATCCTCATTCAGCCATGGAAACACATTAGTTCACTTGGACATCACACTCAACCTAAGAAAACCAATGGAAAACCATCCCTGAATATGTCTTCTCAAGAAAACCTTCCGATAGGGCAGTGGTTCCCAACCTGGGGGGTCGAATTACAATTTCCCAGGGGTCGCCAGGGACCCCCCTCAGAGCACCACTTCCCAAATAAAGGGATCCCAAGCTAGGCCCATTAAGCAGCCTCTAGGCCCCTCCTCAGTTGCTTAGCAAATGCCCACAGAGTCCCCTTTCCTGCCTCTCTCAGGAACATAGAGCTCTGCAAAAAGGAAGAGAAGAGACAGCAGCACAGCCAAAGAGTTTCAGTTTCACTTTGAACCACTACCCCTTTGCCCTTCTATGATGGGGCTTTCTGGTCAGGTTTCTCCAGAGGAGCTTTGCCATTGCCATCCTCTGAGGCTGAGAGAGTGTGGCTTCATGCCCAAGGCTCAAGGCATACCTATCATGGGGCTTTCGGGACAGGTTTCTTCAGAGGAGCTTTGCCTTTGCCATCCTCTGAGGCTTTTTTTGTGATTAATCACTATGCTTTACTTATGTTCAATGAAAATATGATTCATAAGAATAGCAAAATTAAAGTTATGAAGTAGGAACAAAAATAATTTTATGGTGGGGGTCACCACAACAGGAGAAACTGTATTAAAGGGTCACGGCATTAGAAAGGTTGGGAACCACTGCAATAGGGCCTCCTTAAGTTGGAATCAACTTGAAGAAACTTAACAACAGAGTATAATCCAGAGAAAGAAACCTCTGTTGGTTTAACAGCTTTTGCCTGATGCTTCAATGAAGCATGGCCCTAACCTCCTCCCCACTAACTGCACAGGCATACCTCAGTTAATAAAACCTCTGACAAGCTGCTTTTTAATAGAATCAAAGAGTTCAAAGCAATCACAGGTGCCATCCAGTACCACCCCCTGCCATGCAAGAATACACAATCAAAAAGTATTTCTATTTCCCCCCCCCCCCCCCCCCCCCCCCGGTATTTCTACTTGGCCTCTGTCTAGCTGGAAGTTTGTTTCTTTAGCAGCATCAGCACTGATAGGATAGCAAAGTAAGTCTGAAAAAACACAGATTTTCATTGTTGGTTGTCACAGCATGTCTGCAGTAAACAAAGCAATTGTTTCCGAAGCTGGGAAAGAATGAAATGCCCCTCTAGCTGGTCCTACTGTGGATTTGTGTGCCTGCCCACAATAGGCAAGATAAAGAGCAGCTGCCTCTTTACTGAGTGTGTGTGAAGGACAGAATAGAGACAAGAATGGAAAGCAGATAAACCTCCCTCCTCCCAACATGTTAAACAAGCATACATTTGAAAGTGTGGCCAACAAAATGGAAACCATAAGAAAGTGGAGCCTGGTGAAAGAAAGAAAAATCCATGTGTGCTTTTGGAAGAAGCCTTCAAGTAATATCTAGAAGATTCAAAATGTTTTTCATTACTTATACAAAGCTTGCCTGACCAGGTTGTTTCACTTCTCATGTGCATATTGTTTTGGATAATAATTATGTTGAAACATATTGAACTACTCTTTTTTTCCTTGCAGCCTGATACCCTGAAGGCACCAGATCCCATCAGATCTCTGAAGCTAAACAGGGTCAGCTCTGGTTACTACTTGGATGGGAGACAGCCAATGGAATTCCAGGTGCTATAGGCTATATTTCAGAAGAAGGAACTGAGGTATACCTATAATATATTACATGTGAGGAGTGAACACAGCAGGCCGAACTGCATGCAAAGATGGCCACGCTCTCTTCTGAGCTGCCCTTACTCACTAAACTAAGGTGAGTAGATAACTGCATGTAGTGTGATGCTGGCTGGGAACCAGAAAGGAGTTGTGATAATCTGGGCAAGGAGCCCTCATGAGGCTGAGGTGTTAACAAGTGTTGTGTGTTGTGTGCCAGAAAATCACTGTTTCTGTTTAACCCACTGTTGATGGACTAGCGTCTGTGAATATATTCCAGTTCTGCTGTTTCCATTTCTAATCCTCCTTTGTAGTTTTGTTGTTGTTGTTCAAGGACTGCTGGTCTGAGGTCTGGAATTGAATGCCCAGGAAGACTTAAATGTTCTGCAACTGGTTTGTGTGTATTCCCATTTCAAATGTCTGACCTATGTCCATTTATCTCTGGCCCCATTTGCCCAAAGCAGAATACTGAAGGGCATTGTTACAGAGGATGGCATATATCATATTACAGGATGAGCAAGTGAAAGTCCCTCAAATATTGTGGGTGATGTGATTAGGTCCTATTATGACATTTCCTGATCAGATGTGTGAGCAGAAATGGCATGCGGTTTTGTGGCAAGATCTTCCACCAGTCTTCCCATCCGTGTTGTGTATCCTCCTATAGATAAGTAAGTGTTTGAGACTGGAAGGCTGTCTGTCGGCAAGTAAAGTAAGTACATTACTGCCTGGATGTTTCCTTTATATATGTGGCACAGACTTCTGCACAGTGTTCTGCAGGACTTAGGTGCCTAAAAGCTTACTTCTATAGGCCCCTTCATTCAGTCCATCTACCCAGTAGATTCTCCTCTACTTTTCAAGGTATATGGCTCACATACACACCTGAAATTCATTCGTATCTGCCATGGCTGTAATCAAACCATGTTAGATGCAAACCACTCTCCCCCAAGTGTATGTGTATATATGTGCATGTATATATTTATATCAGTTAGTGTATAAGTCTCCCCATTTAAGAGGTTATTTCTTGCACATTGTGATCTGACTTGGCACTGGCAGTCTTTAAAAACCACAGATGCTGTGTAATCCTATAAAACTGTGTGTGCATGCAGAGAAGAGAACTGTATGTGCTGCAAACTCCACCTTTGAAGCTTCTTTTGTGGCCTGCCTCATAGCCAAACAAGCAATATGCTATTCAGCTGAAAATCAGCTTGCTTTTTCTTCCATGTGAACTTCAAAGATATTTCTGGCTTCATATGCACATTGCTTTATAGAACGTTGGCCAAAATAAACCAAAAGCTAACTTCAAAAAGAACCTCCATCCTAAACAGTATGCTACCATCCCTCTGTTTCCTGTAACTACAAGTTTAAATTGGTTATGCCAGGAAAAGTTATCGAATCTCTAAGATATTCTTCAGCTCCAAAAGAGAAGCTTGCAGCTCAGCTCAATGAGTTTTGTCATTGTGGTTTAATATTACAGGTTTTATAATCATGTTGCCACTGAGTATATTGTAAATTGTGGGATTCAAAAGTGCAGTCATCCATTATTTTGTTGAAATGAGTTTACAAAAAATAGGGATTTAGTCATAAATGGTTGAATTAATGTGCAACCATCTATTCTTTTGTTGACATGAAGCTTGCAAAAATAGGATTTTAGTTTTTCTAATCTGTACTATATAACTTAGGCAGAACAAAAGTACACAGCACATGAGCACAGATATTACTTTCCAACACTCAGCTGTTTACTTCATGCTTCCAGGTGCCATTGTCCTAAGTAACCACAATCATCTGGCAAGTTCAGAATCTGAAGTTCCAGAAAAGATGATGAGTAGCTACCCACCCAGGTGATTTGAGAATCCAAGCTATTTTACTCTCAGATAGAAGAGCCTAGAAGAAATAATAAAATAACTTCTCTGGAAATAAAGGACAGGACAACAATGAGAGCTGTAAACCAGGTGTAGAGAATGCATCCCCCCCCCGGTATAGCAATTCCCATTGGTTCTGTCTACCATAGATTATGGGAGGAGTGGTGGGTACTGTATTCAAAGGTGCTGCAAGATTCCTTTGCATGCAGATTTTCCAAACTAACACAACTATGTCTTACCATCTTCATTGTCCTTCTCTGAACCTGCTCCAACTTGTCTATATTTTTCTTAAAATAAGGCACCCAGAACTGAACGTAGTACTCCAGATGAGGACTGACCAACACAGATTTGGAAGACAGAAGGGTATCCATGATGGAATATCTTGGAAGAAGGCATGGCTGTTTGAAAACTACATAGGAACATTCCATATGCCAAATTTTTTTGTTGCACATCCCACTTGTTGGTATAATCTAAGATAATGCAATGTAACATATAAGGAGGAGTGGCTAATACCCCAGAGGAGAGACTCAAAATTCAAAATGACCTTAATAGATTAGAAAGATGGGCCAAAACTAACAAAATGAATTCCAACAGGGAGAAATGTAAGGTACTGGTTGCACTTACATGGAAAAAATGAAATGCATAGATGGAGGATGGGGGACATCTGACTTAATAAGACTACATGTGAAGGGGATCTAGGAGTCCTAGTAGACCACAAGTTGAACATGAGTCAGCAGTGTGATGCAGCAGTTTAAAAAAGCTAATGCAATTCTAGGCTGCACCAACAGGAGTATAGTGTCCAGATCAAGGGAAGTAATAGTGCCATTCTATCCTGCTTTGATCAGGCCTCACTTGGAATACTGTGTCCAGTTCTGGACAACACAATTCAAAAAGGATGTTGACAAGCTGGAGTGTGTCCAGAGGAGGGCAACCTAAATGGTGAAGGGCCTGGAAACCATGTCTTATGAGGAGATACTTAGGGAGCTGGGTGTGTATGACCTGGAGAAGAGACGGTTAAGATGTGATATGATAGCCCTGTATAAGTATTTGAAGGGGTGTCATATTGAGAAAGGAGCAAGCTTGTTTTTTGCTGCTCCAGAAAATAGGATAGAGAACAATGGATGCAAGCTCCATGAAAAGAGATTCCATCTCAACATTTGGAAGAACTTTCTGACCATAAGAGCTGCTTAACAGTGGAACACATTTCCCCAGAAGGTGGTGGAGTCTCCTTCTTTGGAGGTCTTTAAACAGAGGCTGGATGGTCATTTGTCAGGGGTGCTTTGATTATGAGTTCCTGTATGGCAGGGAATTGGACTGGATGGCCCTTGTGGTATCTTCCAATTCTATGATTCTATAACCTCTGACATAAAATATAATTTACAAAGGAAATTAAAATGATATGTAGTGTTGAAGGGTTACGTACATATTTTATTCTATAGCACTGAGATACCCAAAGGTGCAATGGTAACTTTCCTCTGTTCACAGATTTCCTCTGTCTAAAATAGCCTTTCCAACCTCATGACCTCCAGATGTTTTAGACTTCAAATACCATGATCCTTCAACATTAACCATGTTAACCAGTCTGACAGGAGTTGGAATCTCCAAAATTTGGAAGGTATCAGTTTAGGGAATGCTAGTCTAGACAATGGGGAAAAAAATAATATTGCAAAATCAAGGCATCTTAATGCCTAGCATCTAGAAAATTTCCTAGTGCTACAGGAGGCTGTGGGGAGAAGATCTAAAGAGGGAAGTTGGGTTGATTAAAACCTGAGTCAGCAGTGTATATTCATATTCTATAGAGACAAATGTGCAAATAGGTAGGAATAGGAAGCACTGAATAAGTACAGAAAGTCCCCTTTCTTCCTGGCACAGGAGGAAGGCATTTGTCCCCAAGAGAACACACACACACACACACACAGAGAGAGAGAGAGAGAGAGAGAGAGAGAGAGACACAGTGGCACATGGGGTGAAGCGGTATTAATATATTTTCTAAAGTAAGACTCCTACAGGGTTTGGTGGCTCATGCAGACCACAATAAGTGTGACTTAGACCAGATGGGTGTACTTCTGCATTCTTAAGTTCCGTAAGAAGGACTAGACTCATCAGACAAGTTGGTATGACTTACAAATTGTCCTTAAGGATAAAATGGAAAAAGAACAAGAAATAAATTCATATAATAAAGTATCAGAAAGATATGCTAGGTTAAACCTATGAAATATATGTTCTGAAGGGGCTCTATGAGCAATGATGTGGGTTTTCCAGAAAAAGAAAAGGAATTTTTCCAGAAAATGTGCTCCCAATAATTTATTTTATATGTCACCTTTCTCCTGATATAAGGACTCAAGGCAGCTGACAACAAATAATGTTTTCTGATTTTGCATATTTGATTTAAATGGTATATTGAAACACATTCAAAGATTTATGTTAATTATTTTATTGGAATATTTACAATGATATAAAGAGAATAGGATATATTTCCCTTATATTTAAGAAAAGGTGACTACACCTGAATTATTATTATTATTATTATTAACCTTTATTTATGAAGCGCTGTAAATTTACACAGTGCTGTACATGCAATCTTTTTAGTTAGACGGTTCCCTGCCCTCAGGCTTACAATCTAAAAAGACATGACACAGAAGGAGAAGGGAGTGGTGGAGGGAAAGGGTAAGAGGTCCAGCAGTTCCTCTCTACCTCCGAGGCCTGGACCAAGGCAGATGGACTGAAGGGAGGGCTTGGCTTCAAAATGGAAGGTTAATCATTATCCAGGGAAAATACATACTCACAAGTAGGATAATACATATACAGTACATAGCAATACAGGAAATGGATCGATAAACAGCCAACAACAGAACATCAGATAGTAAGCGACAATTATGCGATGCCTGGGAAGGCTTCTCTGAATAGAACGGTTTTCAACTCCGTTTTGAATGAATACTTTTCTTAGGATACATGTCCTCCATTTCTCCCTCCTGTCCAGGAGGACTTCCAAAAGGCCCTCTCTCTGCCTCCCACGAGCTCTTCCCTCAATTAGAGCCTGCAAAGAAGAAGAAAGCAACAAAGAGGAGGAAGGTGTGTGTGTATCCCTTTAAGATTCTCCCTCTTTGGCACAGCAAGGTAGCTTAGGAAATCAGGAAGCCGAATGCATGTGGGGACTTACATTTTCAGACAGTGTGTATTATGTGAAGGGAGTCAATTCACAAGCAAAACAGAAACATAAATCCGATAGTTTTGTGAATTTGCTTATTTACTGATTGACCTCACATTCTCTCTGGAATCTCTCCTGATTGTGTGCAGCATCATGTGAAAAGCAGCTGCGAACTTGTCCCTAAACCCTAGATGACCCTGCATTGGGACCACTTTAACCCTCCAATTTTCCCTCGTGTGAAAGAGTGGGTTTAAATGGGTGAGCCAGGATTTGAACCCTTGTCTCTTTGTATTTGTGACCAATTGAGAAACAAGGCTTTTTCCAAAATAGAAGCAAGCTTTGCAGTGAATTCATTTATTAGTCTATTTCTTTTGAGCACTAAGGTTTATCCATGCTTGTCTCCTTTGAGACAAGTACAACATGAACTAGAGGTTCTTGCTGTACCTTTAGCCCATTTAACATGACCAATTACAGTACAGCAGCCCTGCCTTGGCACTTTCATCTTTGATCTTTCCTAGTAGTTTTTCCAGATCTGAAATATTTTCTGCTAGTAGTATGGTGTCATCTGGATATCTCAAATTATTGATATTCCTTCCTCTTATCTTCACTCCTCCTCCTTCTGTGTCCAAGCCTACTCTTCGTATGATATTTTCTGCATGTAAGATAAGCAGATAGGGTGAAAGGATGCAACCTTGTCTGACCCCTTTGCCAACTGGGAACCATTTTCAGTTTCCTCATATTCTGTTCTAACAGTAGCCTTTCATCCTAAGTACAGATTTATCATCAGGATGATCAGATATAGTGCCATACATTTCCCATGGAAAAATATATAATTGAGAAAGTTTTTGGAAAATACTCTATTTTGGAATTTTTTTCCACCCCACATCTCTGCCTGTAAGATAAATCATTTTGTCCCTAGATATTAGAAAATTATTGGCAGTGCCATCCTATGACAATAACTCAGGCTGCAGAGAAACTTTCCCAAAGGGGACCTCAGATGATTCAAAAACATTTGCATGGGTATCCTGTCTCTCTGTTTCCTAAACACCACCCATATCTTACCACCAAGCATAAGACTTTGAAGAAAATAAGGTGAGCTATTGAATGAATGAATGAATGGCCTTTATTCCAGTTAACAAACCATAGGTAGTATAAAACAAATTTGCTACAACTACCAATAGAGTAACAGCAAGAGTAGTACATTCAAAGCATAAAAACAAACATGTAAAATACATTATGACAAGGGTTTTGTTAACAGACTCACTGCTTCATAAATCAACCCACCCCAGTTTTCCTTAAATGTTTGAACCAGGAGAGAACTTCACTACTCACCTTTATAGCACATGACTTTACGAATTCTGATAGCAGAGAAAATAAACTTTGCAATTTCTTCTGTGATCTTTTTGTCCTCATCTGCCAATAAAAACTTCAGGTACCATTCAGAGGTTCTGCCTGGATGTCTATTTAATAAAGGGGTAATTAGAATGTGAGATGTGGATTCTGGCTGGCACGCTCCACATGGGCAAATTCTATCCTTATATTCAGTTTGATGGAAACATCCCTCCAGCATAGCCGAAAGAATTATGTTGAACTGGCCTTTGCTGAATGAATAAGGTGAGCTATTTGTTTATGGCCTTTCTTCTGGTCTGGTCTTTTACATATTTTCTTAGCATGGCCTACTGAGTAGAAATATCTCTGAACCACAGGTTAAATTTAGAGAATGGAAAAGTGTCTTTCAGTGAGGATACATGTCATGCTTAGAGAGCATACTGTTTGAGAAATGTGTAAAAGCAACTGTGTTGCAGACTTTGGGATGAACTGGCTATCCCTGAGGAGCAAGATAACAACTAGTACTGAAAAGACTGTGAACTTGGTATAAACTTGTCTCTAGGCCAAAGTTGGCAACTGAAGACCTAGGCAGTAGTTCTAGCGTTGGCAAATATGAAAGAGATTTGCATGGAAAAGAACATTCCTGCAGCTGCTGAATTCTCAGCACTGTGGCTCCCTGATAAGATCAGCCACATTTATGTCTACTTCTAAGCACAAGCCACCCTTAAAAGGTACAGTTCTTGATTCTAGGATCAGAATCTGGGAACCTTACATCCTCATTTTCCTAGATGGGTCCTGTACTGAAAGAAGAGAGATCTGAAGTTGAAGGCTTTCACGGCCAGCATCCATATTTTTTTCTGGGTTTTTCAGGTTGTGTGGCCATGTTCTAGAAGAATTTGTTCCTGCCATTTCACCAGCATCTGTGGCTGGCATCTTCAGAGGATCCTCTGAAGATGCCAGCCACAGATGCTGGCAAAATATCAGGAAGAAACTCTTCTAGAACATGGCCACACAACCTGAAAAAACCACATTAGTGGAGATCTTTTGAACTGCAGTGCGACCAGGCTTAAGGTGCTTCTATGACAGGTATTTAGTACATAACTACCACACTCCTTTCACATATTTTTAAAAATAAGGCATCTTATGAAGTCATAATGGAACCACTCTTTTAATTCTCCATTGGTTCTTCCATCTTTTCTCAGACTGCAGAAAATTCAGGTTTTTGAATGGATCTGAACAATTATGCAGTCTCGGCAAGCAGAGATTGTCCCTATCACTACTTGTTCCAACAATACCTTTTGAACTAGGCAATGAACTTACTGCTGTTAAGCATATCTTTAAATTCCATTGGGTGCCCACCTTTTTAGTGGGCACTGTTTTATCAGATTTATTTATTAGGAATTTATCCAGTTACAACTTTAAAAAAACATTTCCTGACATTTTGTTTTAAATGCATATTAGCATTAGCACTTAAATGAAATATTGATATGTTAATTGGAAAATTGCCACCTTTTTAATCATTGTCATTTCACCAATATAGTTTTTATTTCAGATTAAAATGTCTAATCAGTCCCGTTTTTGACATCTCATAGTCAGTAAGCAAGCAATTGCTTTACATTAGCACATGCTTTACTAGTAATTATATAATATGTATTTTGAAAGGATCACTGGATAATGTTTTTAATAGTGTAAAGATATACTTCCTCACCTACAACTGACATGTCTACTGGTGTGGATGGAACATAGCAAGATCTGCTGATGAATAACAATGTGCAACATCAATTGCAAGTACACTGATAATTTATGGCAGACAAGTATTTATTAGGAGCTGTCCACCTGGAAGCAGCCTCAGTTATCATTGCAAATAAATGGAATAAAAATGCAAGAGGAAAGTACCCGTAGTGTAGCTGGTGGTCTTCTAGCCTTAAAAATCATCAGTGCTAAAGCATAGAGGGAAGTACTTTGTGTTTCTGCTCTGAAACAGGTAGTTTGCAGACATCTTGATGCTAATTTTTCTACAAGTTGCTGTGACTCAGCCAGCCAGACCATTGAGACTGTGGGGATTTCCAAGAGAATTATCAACACTGAAATCCCCTTGGATGCCAAGATAGAATGAATGTTGTATACTCTGAATATACAATAGGCCTCTGCTTCCTCTTTGTGCAGGAAGCACCAGATGCCATAGGGAGTTATTTTGCAGTGCAGGACCAAATTTATAAAAGAAGAGATGTGCAGAATAGCTATGGGAGAGACACACTCACATCCTCCAGTTCCTCTTTATATTATTGAAATACCACATTTTATGCCACTGTCTACTGATTAAAAAACACCCTGAGAAGCTATTTGGATTGGTGATATATACTTCATTCCCACGGGAAAAGTTTTAGTAAATAGTAGTCCTATCAAATGGATAATTAAAATTAGAGTTTATGAAACATGTTTTCATGATTATAATGAGATCACCATTACTGAAACTTCAGCTATACAAACCCCTTAACTACTCAGAGGCAGCACAACTTTCTTTCCATACTGTTGTATCTGGCAACATCTCCTTTACATCTCAAGTCCTATACACGTCTCTTGCCCAGCAATAAGTTAAATTGAGCTTATTCCCAAATAAAAAAGCATAAAGTTAGCAGATAATAAGGCCCTACTGAATTCAACTGGACCTACTTTTGAGCAGACATATAAGATGGCACTGCTTACGTCTTTTCTGTCCATCATTCACTGGTAATGCAGATGAATCGGTGTGTTGGCACTTGCTGCTATTCTGTGGTTATTGGGTTAATTACTGGTTTATCCCTACAGTATTGGTTCTTCAGATTTTCTTTTCTTTTCTTTTGTTTATGACCTTTCAAGGGTTCAGGAGAGGAATCACTGTGGTTCCTGAAGACAGAGACAAGGTGGTAGACTGCAGATGGAGGTTGTCTGCCCAACCAAGTGTGGCAGTTAACATGGTGACTATGCATCAGACACAGGGCTGGCAACTTTCAGACTGCAAGATTCACTTCATTTTAATACTAGACCTTCAAGGTCCATCTGCCAAAACAAACTGCAAAATAATGGCTCAGAGATGTGTCAGGGGGACACACTCTTAGAAGCAAGAAACAACATTGCTGCCAAGCACATGTTCAGCAAATAATTTTGTCTTTAATAAATTAGACTACTAAGCTCACAATCCTATTATACAAAATCCAGTTATGGTTTTCAACTCAAACTTTCCCCCTATCTCTGTAGCCCATCTATCATATCACTATTGTTTAAACTGACTGGCAAGATCTTTCCAGGAGTTGAGTTTTCCCCCAGACCTCTCTAGAGAAATCTGGTATTAAATCTGGGATCTTCTGCACATAATATGTACACTGTATCTGAACTTAGACACTTTACTCAACAGTAAACAGAAAAAATGGGAACAGCACTACCCTGTTTCTCATATCCAGACACAAACATATGTGTGTCTGGAAACATTCATTGGGATATGGCTCCTCAGAGCTTGAAAACATTTGTCATTCTTTCTTAAACATTTTATTGTAGGAAATATTAGTGTGTAGGTCACCAATATACCTGTAACAAATCAGATGTGTCAAATAGTTTGATATGTTTTAATATGTGTACATTCTATTTGTCCATTTGAATTGTTGTGTGTTTTAACTAATGCATTTTACCTGATGTTGTTTAATTGTTGTTGTCCCCCGCCTCGATCCATGGGGATAGGCAAGTCAGAAAATAATAATAATAGTAATAGTAATAATAATTCCTTTACCCTGGTTTTGGGAGAGGAGTAGGGCAAAACATGACAAATAATGGGTTTGGAGTTGTTTTCATTATCTTAAAGTACATGGAGACTTACAAAGACTATCAGAGTATAGGAGCTCAGACAGTTTTTCCTGTTGCTAGAATATTGTTTTCATAGTTAATATTTTAGATTCTTCACTTTTTTTGTTAATTTTCATACTGCATTTTATTGTACCTGTATTACATTTTATGTTGTAAGCTGTCTTGAGCATTCACATAACTGTTAGGGTATATGGTTTATCACTAAATAAACATGTCCACTTTACAGCAAAACAAACATGAAATTCAGATGTGTTCAAGCAAGAATAAATGTTTCACAGCTACTGGATCTATTGAAGTGAATGTGGGAAGCAGCAGTTCTGCCACAATGAAAGAACTTGCTGCATGGCATTGTCTGTGGGGATTAGCAATGACGCTGGCTGTGGTCCATCCCTGCCACCCTTTCCAGAAAAAGAACCATGCCTGGAAATAGCCATAGATGAATTAAGCTTCTAATATATGAATAATTCTCTTGCTACTTTTTCTACATGCAAATATAGCTGGACACTTTGAATCACAAGAGCAACTGGTTGCTGCACTCTGGAAACAGTCAATAGCATGCTTTTATTCAAATGCCTGGCTGAAAAAGGAGTCACTGCGTATCCGCCCCTCTCATTCTCACCTTGTGTAAACAATTTTGCAGGGTTTTAAAGCTCTTGGGCCAGATGCTCTTTGGAGGTTTTTAAACTTCTGAGATTTTTAAGCAGAGGCTGGAAGACCATCTGGTCAGGGTGCTTTGATTGTGTCTCCCTGCATGGCAGGAGGTTGGACTGGATAGCCCTGGTGGTCTCATCCAACTCGATGCCTATGGCTCTGTGTGACCATTGGTGGTCCAAAAGACATATGTTTCTTTACTGTGGGCGTAATGTCTCTTTCAAACCACTTCCCCTCAAATAAAAGGTTGCACATCACTTTAGAAAAACAGTTGTGAACAGTCTGTCAGCTTCACCTTGGGGGGAACCTCATGAATGAAAGAACTCCAGTCAACTGTGTTATTAACAGCCTTCTCAGGTCTTGTAAACTCAGAGCTGCCCCATAGCTTCTTTTATAGAGCTTCTCCACCACACTCACCTTGGAACTATAAATTCTCCTCTGCTGATTCAATTGTCATTCCCTGAAGAAGAAGGATGCATCTTAGGTGCTTATCAAACGGGGTTTTTCCCAGCTCAGATCCAGGGTGACTGCGAATCAAGCGATGCGAATTCATGTTATAATGTTAATGTATTTTCACACCTGGTTCCTTTCAATGGGAGCTCTTTGCGCGGGGCTTCCGTGAGGTTTCCGGACTGAATCCTTACTGGCTCCTCATTTTGGAGAGTTCACTAAATAAGTGAGTTGATAGGATTCGCATTCAAGCTCGCTTTGAATTCGCTGCAAATTGGTCTGGTGTGGAATGACACTTTGCTTGTGCTCTAGTACACCACCGCAAAACCCCCGGGTTGCAAATTTCACATGATGCCTTGCTACAATTTTGCCCCATTTGCTTCCGGTGCTCCCCCCTGAATGAATGCATTCACGTTTTAACATGGGCAGGAGACATGCTGGAGAGGAGAATGGGAAAAGAGGGGGGCAAAGAGAGAGAATGGGGTTAGTAAAGTTTCTAAAGGACTCTTTGGGGGTGGGGGGCAGGACGTCCTCCAAAGTGGGGCCAAGGTGGAGACAGGATTTACTTCCAAGTAGAACTGCAGTTTTTACACTGATTATTTTGCAGTGAAAGAAATTTATTATTATTATTATTATTTAAAAATTCTTTCACTGCATAATAATAATAACAACAATAATTTTGCTGGCGGGTGATACATTCGGATGAAGCAGAAGGCATTTAGAGATAGGTGACATTCCCTATCATTTACATGAGGCTAGGGATGGAGGCTAGATCCAGATGGCAGATGTGAAGGGAAAGAAACAGGAGGCTGGAGGGAGGGATGGAACTCCCAGAATTCCATTGCCTCAAGCCAAGGACCCCACAACAAACTCCAACTCCAATAATAATAATAATTAATAATAATAATAATAATAATAATTTAAAATAATAATAAAATTATTATTTTAAAATAATAATAATTTATTTTTAAAATAATAATAATAATAATAATAATAATAATAATAATAATAATAATAATAATTTAAGTTATTAGTTTGCCGAGGCACCAGAGCTCTCTGGTTGAGAAGGCTCAATGTCTCAGGACACTACAGTTCCCAGAATTCCATAGCACTGAGCCAGGACAGTTAAAATGAAGTCAAACCGGATTATTTCCCAGTGCAGATGCTAGCATTCACATGAAATTGGAAAGGGATGGAGGGTAGATTTCAATCCAGATGACAGATGTGAAGGGAAAGAAACAGGAGGCTGGAGGGAGAGATGGAACTCCCAGAATTCCATAGCCTCAAGCCAAGGAACCCACAACAAACTGCAACTCTCATAATAATAATAATAATAATAATAATAATAATAATAATAATAATAATCACTACAGTTCCCAGAATTCCATAGCACTGAGCCAGGACAGTTAAAGTGGAGTTAAACCGGATTATCTCCCCAGTGTGGATGCAACCTAAGAGAAGGCAACTGTTACAAAGGGAAGGAGAGATGAGATGAAATAGATGAGGAGAATGATAAGAGGATAGATGTCGATGGGGGCTCTGACATGGAGGACCCCTTTGAATTTGGCTGCCAAGGATGGGAAAATAGAAGGGAGGAAGAAAGGTGAAGCTGTCATTCATGTGAAAGTGGAACCAGGCTCCCTTCTTCACCCTGGAAGTGCAAAGGTTCAGGATGCATCCAGAGCCCCACTGAGCATGTGCAAGGGTCTCAATTCGAATTGTTGGTATGCACCGGTGTGGTAATACAATTTGCACTCACTCCGCTTTGCCTGAATCCGCATCACGTGACTTGCCTTGGATTCGATTACCCCTCGATTCGGAAGGGCAACGGAAGGGCAACCCAGTGTGATAAAACACTCACGTTATAACGTCAATTTGCATAGTTCGACTCGCAGTCACCTCTGATCTTAGCTCCATAACCTCTGTGTGATAAACGCCTTAGTCTGGTTTCAGCACTGTGAGTTTCCCAGGGGACATCTAGCTGGCCCATTACAAACATCCAATGGATAGACTTTTAGGTCTTCATTCAGTGGGGGGAATTTTTATGACATCTCAGTAGCTATCCTGTAGCACTGAAGTCCCAGCCTTTCTAGATTCCAAACATGGCAGAGGCCTTAACTAATCCAAGAAATGTGATTCATAAAAGCTTCAAAACAGCTGTACGGCTTTCAATGGGTAGAGAACAACTAAGAGAAATAAATAAAAGAGAAAAGACTGGAGAAATAGAAAGCTGAGAATGTGGTAAGGGCACATGTTAAATTATAGTGTTAAGATTTGTTGAATATACAGTATCTATCTGATCTCTCTCAGTATTTGGATTTTGGATAAAGCAGAGCACACCTATCATTTTGCACAATGTTCATCTGATCTTTTTTTCTGAATAACATCTTTAATTACGATGTGGGTTATAAGCTTTACATTCCATTCTGAAAATCCTAGGCTTTTGAAAGAAAGCTAACATTTTACTGTTCAGAGTAGAAGACTGACGTTAGATGCATAGCCATATATAGGCACTTAAATAAGACTTGATCTGATTTTCGCCCTTCTGAAGGCATGGCAAATTGTAGCCAGCATCTCTGAAAATCAACCTTAAGCTTATTTACATACCTAAATATGGATCTAAATGTCTAATGCCAGCTCTAGCCTTAGCCTTTTTGCCTCATGGCTTTGGTAGTATATTCAGGGTTTTCTGGCCTCTGATATAACTGGCAGCTTTAGCCCTCCCCTGAAGACCTTATCCATTCTAAGGAATTCCTTCTCTGACGCACAGATAATCAGGGACTACACTGATTAAAACTAGCCATGTCACCACCGTCACTGTGACATGGGCCATTAAGGCAACAGGTTTTTTTTAGCACAACTATGCGAATAATCTCACTCATGCTTTCCGGTTTTGTTATTCACACTATGGAACCGCACCTATGCTCATCTCTGCAAGTTCAGGTGCTCACATGTGTCAGCAGTCAAATAAAGATGGAGTCGATGATGAGAATGTATTCGAAACATGTTCAAGGCATGCAGAATTTTATCCCAGTTTATTCCAGGTTTATTTGCATCGGTTGCTTACATTGCCGACAATGTGAGTCTTTTTTTAAAAACACCCAGGGGAAAAACTGATATTGATTATTCTGGATTGAATGGGGGTTTTGGCAGCCCCCCCCCGAAACTTAATCGGATGCATTTGAAATGCATCTGAACAAGAAAGATTCAACCCAGATTGTTTTTCACCAACTGAATAAACCCACAGATCCCAATAGCTATGAAAGCTAGATTTTTTATGGGCATATTAAATAAAATTCTCCCCAATATAAAGTTAATAAAATGCATATCAATAATCTGAAAACATGAATGAATTTGAAGTAGATATTGATTTAATGCACATTTTATATAGCTAGAGTCTAACCTTATCAGAAGAAATGGCTACATAACATTTACTTGTCCTTTTACCCTTCCCCACCTTCTGGGTTCATGTACATTTGCACTAGCGACAGTTTCTGCTTGAATACTCTGGCAGCCTCTGCTACTGATGGCAGAGCCCTGAGCCTGGCTTTCTCTGTCTCCCTGGAGTCCCTCTGTAGACGTAGGTGAACGTCACCGCCTGCTCTAATTTTATCCATGTTTGATGGAGGAGACTAGCTGAGCAGCAGGGAGGTAGCTATTTTGGTTTTCTCGGTAGCTCTGGGTTATATAAAGCATCTTGCCATGACCCACATTACTCAGGAGCAGGCTTGTATTCTCTCTGGCTCAATTGTACCTAATCAGACCATATATTTCCACAATTTTTCCCCCTCACAGATGCTAAACTGTATTCTGTGCGTGTGTGGCACTGGAGTGCAGTATGTTTATGGCTTGGATGATGCCATACTTTTATAGAAGACAGAAGCACTTTAAAAAAAGCTAGTAAAATTTTCTGTCTCATCCATTTCCCATTTCCTTCCTTACGTTATGAAGTAGGTATGCTAAGTACACACAGAACAGACAATCAATTAAAATCAAGTTTAATACAGATGTTTTACCATTTCATTTCCCATTTAGGTTTAAAGCCAGCTGTCACAAACCTGATTTCAAATAACAGACCACAGCTATACAAAATCTCAATTTACTAGTTTGGCTAATTAGCTTACTGCAACTAATATATTGTTTCATTTTAATGAAACGAGTATGGAAATCAAGAGGATTCTTTATAAACAGGGAAACAGTTTTAGATGTTTTACATAAGAAAGTAACATGTATTCTTCATTTTCTTCAGTTTGTAACAAGTTAACCTGCAGTATTCATGGGCTGCTCTGAAGTCCTACCCTGATAGTACCACTGCGCATGAATTACACTTGCTTAAGCCCATTTGCAACCATAAGGAGATTCAAAATACACCTGATTATTACAATGATTTCTTGCTTGAACTGGGTCTTTGCTGCATTTGAAACTGAGGATCAATTCACAATACGGAAATAATCCGGGATGAATCTGGGTTGAATCCCTGCTGTTTACACATGTCCTGAATGCACTTGATGCCCGGGGGGGGGGGGATCCCACTTAACCCAGGATATTTCATACCGGGGTTTTCCCTGAGTTTTCCTGAAAGATCTGCATCAATCTGCATCTTTGGCAGTGTAAATAAGCTTCCAAAGCAATTCGGACCACTCTGTATCATTCAAGGGAATGTAGGCTGCTCCATTTTATCCCATAACGATGGCATGTGTGAATATCAAAGGTGTTACAATGACTTGAAGAGAACCCAAAACAAAATGGCACCAACAAACCCGATGCATCAGCATGGTAATCTGCATTTCCTCAGAACAAAAAAAAAAAAGAGTATGAATGCCCCTTCAGTCTGACAAAGTTGTCTCCACCATGGCATGGAGCTGCTACAGGGAATGTCAGGAGCAGAGAAACTGCATCCCTGAATTATACCAAATGAACACATGACAAACCTTTTGACATATTACAAGCAAAGGGATAAGGCCAATCCTTTGGAAGGGGCACAGTAGAAACTTGCCACACAACCCCAAATCCACAAACACACCAAAACTGAACACAACAGGCCCTTTAAACAAGCCAGTAAATCAGGCATTGTGAAACACCAGTTCCAAAGTGAAATCCCAAATAATATTTTGAAAATACAAAGAGCATGGACACCATTACAAATGGAAAGATGTCTCCATTTCTCTAAAAGTTCTATGTTTTGACTTTTGTCTCTGGAGAAAGTGTATGCCACAGCTGAGTGGCAAACTGGAAAGCTACTGTAAACGTGGGTTATATAGACCAGGAGTCTGACTGAATACAGATCAGTTTCCTGTATTCTTATAAAGTCTCATTAAACAAATATGTTAAACACACAGTCCAAAATAATTCCTATGACCACTGAACAGCCCCTGCCAATTACAAAAAAAGAACTAATTCTGTTAAGCACTCCAAACTGTATGTCATGGCTTTGATAGTAGGAGTATATGAGCCACATGCTATACAAGTGTGTGTTTATGAGCTCTGGTGCGATCATGTTACTCTGAATTCTTGGATTTCATCACTGGCAGGCATCAGCCTTGTCATGACTACAGTTCCAGTAATTTCCCTGGCAGGACTTACATTCCCTCATGAGATATTTAAGTGTACATATGATTATTCAATACTGTCTGGATGGCTTATTTCAAGGACAGCTACAGTACTTGAATATCACTTTCTTTGTCCAGCTTATGGTCGGTGTTGAAATAGGGACAATTTGTCCTTGTAAAAATTCAGCTCACTAATTTTTGTCCTGTATAACAGGACATCAGGCTATTAACAGATAAACAGATACCTCTTCTGAACAAATCTTGCCATGAATAATTCATGATTGGGTCATCTTAGGGTTGACATAAGTTGGAAACAACTTGAAGGCACACAACAACAAATCAATCTCTAGACACCCCAGAACTGTGTTGTTTTTTTCTGGCAAAAAAGAGTGGGGCAAACTGCTTCTTTTGGAAGCCTCCAGTAACTGACAGACCTAGATATAATGCATTACAGTAATTGAATCAGAGGAGCCAGTGTGGTGTAATTGTTTGAGTGTTGGCCGATGACTCTTGAGAGCAGGGTTCAAGTCCCTGCTCCGCCATGTAAACCCACCGGGTGATCTTGGCCAAGTCATACTCTCCCAGCCTTAGAGGATGGCAATGGCAAGCCCCCTCTGAAGAAACTTCCCATGAAAACTCTGTGATTAGTTCATCTTAGAGTCACCATAAAGCGGAAACGACTTGAAGGCACACAACAACAACAACTGAATCAAGAGAACCACTCTGTCCAAGAACAGTTGTAGTTAGTCCTCCGCCCCCCCCCCCCCCCCCAAAAAAAAAAAAAAAAAAAAAAGGTAAAAGGCACTCCTGGACCTCAAATGGCAACACTGAAGAAATAAATATTCCACTCTACACATAATCTTTCAAGGGGTGGGGACCCTATAACAAACCCAGCCGGCCTCCATCATGTTGGAGTTTAACCATTCCCTACAACACCTCAGAGATGAAAACTGTGACATGTATGCTCAAATAACATCACAATGTGGTTAAGTTGGAAATGAGGAAGAACACACAAGCTAGGAGAGGTTTTAACAATTGGCTTTTGCCTGAGTCCACTAAGGCAAGATTCTCTCCTTCTCCCCTTCTCTCCCCTTCCTTCCAGCTGAGTTCCCAGCTGAGTACAACAACTTTTGTACTTTGAACTCAGTTTCCAGCAGCAGAAGTAAATTGAGGACAAAGGGAAGAAATGGAAGTAAGAGAGAGACACTTGGACATTTTAAAAGCAGATTACAAGTTGACTGAAGATTAACTGTGGCTGTTCCACACAAATAGGGACAGTTGGAGGCTATAATTTAACTTTGATTTACTTTCCCTTATCCAGCCCAGTTTGAATCTAGATAAGAGTAAACCCTCTAGGCTACTCTGTTTCTTCTACATTACGTTCCTTCTTTTCTTTTAAAAAACAAAACAAATCTTATTAATCAATATTAGTTTGCTGAAATGCTGTTTGTTGAAGCACTAAAACTTGCCACTTATTAAATTTATATGTGCATAGTACTGCATATGTAAAAATAAAAAAAAAGTATATGTTGACACCAACATGAAGGTACAAAAAGTGTTTGATACTTAGGTAGAATAGATTATTAACTTACACAAAAGTGGGATTCCTTAAAAGGTCCACAGTATGATGTTACTGAGTATACTCCAATCCTCAAACTGTCTGACTCAAATTAGCTTTATTAAAGTTTGTGATGCTCTTCAAGAGGAATAATTTACAGATAACAGCCACTGTGTGTATATAAATGAAAAGGAGAATTGATAGATATTATTGGCGTGGTACAGACCACCCAAAAAAGGGCAGTCTGCCCATGCCTTGTTTTGCTCCGCAAAGAAGCTGCAGCGGACAAACCACGCGACTCCCTCGCGGAGCAAAAAGAACCTGCAAAAACCAGGGATTTTTTTGCGGCGCCATAATGACACCGCAGTGCAACAATGGCACACTACAACGTCATTATGGTGTCACGCCGTGCGGACGCTAGGCATCCATCATGTCAAAATGACGGCACCCATCTGTACAGGACGCCGCCATTTTGACGCCCTCATCATGTGCTAGGGGTAAGGCAAGTATGGGCGGTGTGCCCTCAGCCAACCCCCTAGCATGTGACGAGGGCACACTATAGGTCCGTCTGGATCGGGCCATTAAATCACAAATTAATACACAGAAAGTACGTGTGCCTTCAAGTTGCCTGTCGACTTATGGTGGCCCCATTAATTTCATAAGGTTTTCTTAGGCAAGGGATATTCAGAAGTAATTTTGCCAGTTCCTTTCTCTGAAATATAGCCTACATCACCTGGTATTCGTCTGTGGTATCCAATTTCAATGAATAATCAGAGCTGACCCTGCTTATCCTTTAAGATCAGAGAGTATACTGGATCCATATTAGAATAATCATCCAGAAACCAATATTCTTGAGGAGGAAATGAAATGAAGAATCACAAAAATGAACAAATAGGTTTTGTAAATTTGTGCAGTAAACAAGTTCATAACATCTACTTGTAAGTGGGAAAGATGGGAAATTGCCATCAACACATAATATACCATACAGGAACTTGACACATAAATAATGGTGACATGCTGTTTGGTTTTACACCTACACCTCAGATGTAACACTTAGAGATTTACGAAAAATTCATATGGATCCATGGAAACAAAAGCAATACAAAAATGTGGATTACTTAAATACAGTATGTTGTTCTTACTAGATGACTGCAAGACATGGAACCACATAAATATGCTATGTAGATGCAGTATATATGATTGATTCATAAGAAACCTCAGGACCAATGGGGATTAAGCTAAAGTTTGAAAAATTGCAATCAAAACTTCTTCAAGGAGATTTTGGATGTAGGCAGTGTTAGGTAATAAACTGTAACTAGTTAAACTGAGTAAAAACAACACATGGAGTAGACAATAAAGTGTGTTATTATTTATTACAATTAACTAGGAATAAAAATAACCTGACCTGTACCTATGCCTCTAACATGTACAGCGCTGTGTAAATTTACAGCGCTTCATAAATAAAGGTTAATAATAATAATAATAACAACAGAAGCTTCATCTTAAGGAATCACCATGCAAAGCTTTTAACAGCATGGAAATAAGTATTACTGATATTTGTCACAGTCTGGTTTCACTTATGGAGACTCTATAAATGAGAGATCTTTAAAAGTCCCAGTCATCAACAGCCCTGCTCAGTTCTTCCAAACTCATGGCCATGGCATCCGTTATTGACTCCATCATCATCATCATCATCATCATCATCATCATTATTATTATTATTATTATTATTATTATTAACCTTTATAAAGCGCTGTAAATTTACACAGCGCTGTACATACAATCTTTTTAATTGGATGGTTCCCTGCCCTCAGGCTTACAATCTAAAAAGACATGACATCTACCTTTTCCCCTTTTCTTACTAATCATTATTGCCTTTGACACTGAGTCATGTTTCCTCATGATACAGTCAGCCCTCCTTATCCACAGATTTTTTATCCACAGATTTAAGCATACATGGCTTGCAAATATTCCAAAAAAGTATAAATCCCAAATAGAAAAGCTTGATTTTCCATTTTATATAAGGGACACCATTTTGCTCTGCCATTATATTTAATGGGACTTGAGCATCCACGGATTTTGTTATCCACAGGGGGTCATGGAACCAAACCACAGCAGATAACAAGGTCCCACTGTATATCCAAATTATAATAGCCTCAGTCCAGTAATCTTAATTTCTACTGAGTGTTCAGGTTTGATTTCCTTTCAAATCCATTTAATTGTCTCTCTGGTATCCACGGTATCAACAGAACTTTCTTCCAGGACCACATTTCTAATGGGTTGGATTTTCTTCCTCTCAGATTTCTTCACTGTCAGATCCATATATAGAAATCAGACAGAAAATGGCACTGAAGATTGTGACTCGGTATTTATATCTCTGCACTTGAGGATCTCATCTAGTTCTTTAAAGCTGAATCTCCAACTCTTATTTCTTGATTGCAATCTCCATTTTGATTTATGACTGAATCAAGGAATAGAAAACCTTTTAAAATTTCTATGTCTTTATCTACCATTTTGAAGCTGAGTCAACCATCTGTGGTTATTATTGTTGTTTCCTTATTATTCAGCAGCAACTCTGCTTTTGCACTTCCTTTTAACTTCAGTATTTGTTCCAATTCATTGCTATTTCTATTAATAATATGGTATCATCACTATATCTTAAATTGTTGGTATTTTTCCCTTCAGTTTTTATACTTCCTTCCCCCAAGTCAAAATCTGCTTTCCGTATGATATATTCTGTGTATAAATAAATTAAACAGATAGGATAATATGCAGCCTTGCCTGGCCCTTCTTGTCATTTCAAATCATTCTGTTTCTCCATATTCTGCCCTGACAGTAGCCTTTTTTCCCCTTTTATGTAGTTCTTCAGTGTATTGCTCCTATTGTAATTTTATTTGATTGTACAGTGGGACCTTGTTATCTGCTTGGGTTTGGTTCCAGGACCTCCCGTGTATAACAAAATCTGTGAATGCTCAAGTCCCATTAAATATAATGGCACAGCAAAATGGTGTCCCTTATATAAAATGGAAAATCAAGGTTTGTTGTTTGGAATTTATACTTTTTGTTGGAATATTTTCAAGCAGTGGATACTTGAATCCATGGATAAAAAATCAGTGGATAAGGAGGGCTGACTGTATTATGTGTTCCCTGGTGGTCATACAGCACCCCTACTCTTATTTAAAAATCCTCTTTGTTTTGGATCTTATGGAACAGGTCTGTCGTTCTACTTTTTTGGTGGTGGTGGGTGCTTCTTCTGTTTTGTTGCACTATTATGATAATTGTTCTCTTTGTCTCTATAAATTATAACACACTAACAAATAAGCATTATCACTTGCTAATATCTGTAGATCAAAAAACCTGCCATCAGGGCAGGTTTTGGAGCAAGTGGTCTGGGACCCCATTCAACAGAATGAACAGAAGAATCCATGCCCCCTGCACACAGTAGGGCTCACTTACTACATTATGAAGTAACTCACAACTTTGAAGAACATTCAGTTCAGAGCCTATAATTACTTGATGTTATAGTGAGAAGCACAACAGTAGGGGGCAGTAAAAACGTTGTCAATTTCAATAGAAAGAAATGAAAGAATTCTGTGTGCATGTGCCTTTAAGTTGCCTATCAACCTATTTAACCTTATGAATTTAATCGGATTATTTTTTTAGGCAAGGAATATTTAAGATATGGTTTTGCCAGTTCCTTCCTCTGAAATATAGCTTACAGCACCTAGGATTCATTGGCAGTCTCCCATCCAAGTACTAACCAGGGCTGGCCCTGCTTGCTTCCAAGGTCAGATGGGATTTGGTGCCTTAGGGTATTATCTGGTCGAAAATGAGCAGCAATTGAAATCGTTTCATACAGTTAATAGAAACGAAGTCAAGAAGACTGTGTCACCAGGCAGTTAATGAGGAAAGTGTGGTAGGGTCGTAGGGAGGATATTTAATTGGTTTTGTTTATAAATTTTGCAACCTACCTTTAACTGTGGACAAACTATATATCCCTATTAATCAGGGTGGGGAATTCCAGATACCTTAGCCTACAGTGAAAATAAGCAAATGATAATGCTCCACATGTTTTTTGGTCTACCATTCCCATCCACTTTTGCCAATATAGTCTTTAGTCAGGGATTTAGGAAACTCCAGGCCAAAAACACCTGGAGGGCTAAAGTTACCCCCTCTCCAACATAAATAAATAATGAATTGGTTGAATGTGATGGCACTGGATAGCCCAACATCCTGTATTTGGGAACATTTGGTGAACAAGCCCTTCCCTTCCCCAAAGCTGGGGACTTTCTGTTTAGAATTATTGTGTACTGAACTCTTGGATTTCTCTTTCAGTTACAGCACTATTGTTTTTGGTAATATACTTCAGAAAGGGAGAACATTGGTTACAGAGACATAATTCACATTTATTTGGTCATATCTTATCCTGCTTTTCCCATGGAGAATGAGCATGAAGGATGGAGACAGGCAGTGTAAGCCAATCCATACTGAATAGTAGGTACAGCTCAGGATGGTCTTGCACAAGTAGCAACAAATGCAAGGACTGAATTCAGCTTAAACTTTTGGTAGTTCAAGTATGATCATGAAGTAATTTGTAAAATTGTATGAGAATGGTGTATACTTCAGCTTCAAATGTCCAGAGTGGTATTTGATCAGATGTGCTGCCTGTTCCCACAAACATACACAATATACTGTATATGCTAATGAAGGTTATTCCATCTTAATGCATATGTTCAGAATGGGCAGCCTCAGACTGTTATCCTTGCCAGTAATCACATCTTTACACATAAACTTCTAGAACTTCTACTTGTCTACTGATGTCATTATCTTGAAGCAATGCACCTTAGAGGCTATAGTAGTTTCTGTTACATATTTGTCACCTATATAATAATACAAAGTGAGTTCATCATTAACCACTGTTAAATCACACATTACCCAGACATTTGGAGCAAGGGAATGCCCATTTTTAAGTTCTACTTATTAGCAGGCTGGTGTAGTGCAGGAATCCTACAATCATTTGACACCGAGATCAAATAGCAGTGAAATAGCAACAACCACAAGACAGTGTTTAAAAACTGTATTGGTAACTAGAGGTTAAAGATGCAGAGAATTTCCAAGTTGGACCAGTGCCCAGATGCCTCTACCTCAAAACCCACGATATCTCTCACTTCCTACTACTTTCCCTGGTTTGTCATGTCAACAAAACATTCAACAGTGTCATAAAGCTCTTCATGCTTGTCAACAGCAGTTGCTTGTAGCGTCATCCTAGGAACTACCTGTAGGTGGGTCTTCCTCAATCTGTCAGAAGAGATTTCCCTGTTTAGCAGACATGCAAAGCATTGACAACTCCAGTTCAAATAACATGAGTCAGCTCTTTAAATACATTAAGTCTGAACTGAGAGTATACTTCAGAAATGATAGTTATACTTGTTTTATCAGCTGCCCCCCCCAACACTTATGAGGAGTCTCAAGCAAAATAGTTCTTCGATTGTCATAATTCCAAAGGCAAGAGTTTCAGTGTTGACAAAATAATTCTTGGCATACTATGTAATGACAGCAGAAAAAAAAATCTCACCAGGATTTTTAATATTGTGATCTCCATATTTCATTAAATACCGAAGAACAATATACACACACATATACAAACTGGATGAAACAGTAACAACTACATGTTGGGGATGTTCTAGCTGGAGGTCCTGCACTATTCTCAGCTCTATGATTCCATAACTTTTCACAGGTAAACCTTTCACCATTGGATCCCCAAATATTCAGGTTTTCTTATGCAGGTACAATGCAAAATACAGTTGGCCGCCACATTTGCAGCTTTGACTTTTGCAGATTTCATTATTTGTGGTTTTGATATGTACTTCTAAGTGTACATACACAATGCCAGAGTGTTAGATATTAAAGATATTTTAAGGATAACCTTTTAAAAGACTTTATTCTATAGGTTGCAAGTCCACAGATTATATTATATTTCATTATACAATTGTCCCTCCACATTTGTGTCTTTGACTTTTGAGGATTTGATTATTTGTAGATTTGATTAATATGTTCTCTTTAGAACATCTAGGTTCTCTAGCGCAATTCTGCCAGAAGTTGATTATAGAGTTGTGCTGGAGAACCTAGCGGTTCCTAGAGAAAACAGTTCTCTAGGCATTTTGTAGGCTCTCCAGCATGATTATATGATCAGCTTCCAGCAGATGTTAACCACAGAGTTGCACTGGAGGATCCAGAGGCTCTCTTAGATAAAAAGAACAGTGGTTTTTTATCTGCAGTTTTTCCTTATTTATAGGGGTCTTTCACACCTAAGCCCAGCAAATGTGTGGGGACCACTGTACATCTGTTCGCTATACAATACATAGGTGTGACAAATAATACTGTCTAGTATATGCTTGAGAGCTAGTGTGGTGTAGTGGTTTGAGTGTTGGACTACGACTCTGGAGAGCACAGTTCAAATCTCCACTTGGCCAGGGAAACGCATTGGGTCACCTTGGGCAAGTCACACTCTCTCAGCCTCACGGGAAGGCAAAGGCAACCCCCCCTCTGAACAAATTTTACCAGAAAATCCAATGATAGGCCTGCCTTTAACAACAACAAAGATAGAAACAACTTGAAGGCACACAGTAACAACAATCAAAAACAGTATACCGCTCGAAATAGTAATTTTAATTTTTTCCATTGTGAATTTTAGGTCATAGGGAATGGCACAGTCACTCAAAATTAACAATCCTGGGTTGTGAATTTTTCCAGATTGTAACGCCTGGCATTCCACAGTGTGCCCCGCTGCCCTAAAACTCTTTCTCAGAAAGTAAACTCATACTGTGTGCCACTTTTCTACCAGCTTGTGATTGATGCACACTAAGAAATTGGCAAGTTCAGCCTTGTGAGACTGGAACTGCTTGCTGAAATTGAACTTGAAATGTCAATGTAATTACAGAATAACTTGACTCTGAGCAACCAGTTTAACTAGGGAATTCCAAGTTCAAAAAAGTTTAGGCATGCCCCAAAGCCGTGCAGTGAATAAATGCAATATTTAAGAGTTCATTGCTGTTTTAATTTTTTTTTTAAAAAAATTGCCTAATGCCTCCCCAGGCTGCAATTTTGAAACAGTTTTTTGTGAGACTTCATCTCAAGAAGGAAGCACTGACGTGCAAAATATCATGAACGCTTTAAAAACCACGACTTTTCTACATGTTCTTTGATAACTCCTGTAATTGCTGACCCAGTTCCAAACAATGATTTGTAGGTCGATTCTGTCTTACTTCAAAGAAAACTGGGATACAATCTATTAAATAACGATTCAAAAATTAACACGGCTACAGATGCTTCTGTCAGTTACAGCGCATACTCTCAAATAGTCATTTGATCTCAAATCAGCTTATAGACAACTTCCTTTCAGTTTGACTCCTGCTGCTTTATCTTTTTGATCAAAAAGTAAAAAACAAAGCTCTGGTGTCTTTTTCCCCCCCTTTTAATTTCATGACTTTGTTGTGTAAGAGACAATAGAAAAGGGATTAGTCAATTCCCCGGAGGAGTGACAGAATGAGGTTGTTGCTGGTACGTCAGACTTGGGTTTCCCTTTTGTGTGCGCACTTCTGTGTGTTTCCTCACGTTTCTTCCCTGGAAGGAAGAGAAGCACAGCAGGCCTGCCCACTCCTCATGAACATTTTGCTATAGGCATAGAGATTGCAGATATCACTGGCTTTCTTTGGTTGCGGAAGCTGTCCACATGCCTCCCTGTATGACAGCAGTTACCATTTAAACCTGCGAAATTCAGATTTGCACAACACCACAACATGGCATAGTGGTTCAAGTGTTGGACTATGGAGAAAAGGTTGTGAATCTGCACTTGGCCATGAAACCCACTGGGCGACCCTGGGCAAGTCACACTCTCTCAGCCTTAGAGGATGGCACTGGCAAACCATCTCTGAAGAAACATGCCAAGAAAACCCTGTGATAGGTTCACCTTAAGGTCACCATGTCAGAAACCACTTGAAGGCACACAACAACAACAACAACAACAACAACAACAACAAACAACTTCACAAGGAAAGCGTGTTGAAAAGTAACACTTTTTAAACCTGTGTATGAATAGAAATGAAATACAGCTGGCCCTCCACATTTGCAGCTTTGACTTTGATTATTTGCAGGTTTGATTAATATGTTCTTGGTCCTCCAATGCAATTCTGCTGGAAGCTGACCATAAAGTTGTGCTGGAGAACCTAGATGTTCCTAGAGAAAATACTTCTCTGGGCATCTGTAGGTCCTCCAGCATAATTCTATGATCAACCTTTGGCAGATGCTGACCATAGAGTTGCCCTGGAAGCCCTGGTGATTCCTAGAGAGATGTTCTCTCAGGTAAAAAGAATAGTGTTCTTCAATTTGTGGTTTCTCCACATTCATGGCGGTCCTTCTTCACCCCTAAACCCAGCAAATGTGTAGTATACAGCCCTTTTCCTTAGTAGGCTCATTGCATGGTTTGCACTGTAAACTTGCAAACTTGGCTGGAATTACCTGTAGGTGGCATGTTTACAACAAAACAAACCAAGATGACAGTCCATGAAAATTCCTTCTGCCAACCTGGTTTTTCCCATCACCGCTCTTTTCAAGTACTATGGGCCCTTGGTATCTGCTGCTGGGGTTTTGTTCCAGGTTCCAGGACCGCCTACGGATGCCGAAATACATGGACATTCAAGCCCCATTATTGACAGTGGGGTAGTGAAATGGTCTCTCTTATATAAAATGGCAAAATCAAGATTTGCTTTTTGGAATTTATATAAAAAAAATAAATTCAAGCCATGGCTAGCCAAATCCGTGGATGAAGAATCTGTGCTGTATTACAATATAGACTTTCCCCTCCACATTCGCTAGGCTTAGGGCACAGGATTCCCATGAATGTGGGGGAAATGCAGATAACAAAAACACTGTTTTTACCTGAGAGAACACCTCTCTGGGAAGCTCTAGGTCCTCCAGTGCAACTCTCTGGTCAGCATCTGATAGACATTGTCCATAGAATTGCTCTGGAGGAGGAGCTCTCTAGGAATCTCTAGGTCCTTCAGTGTGACTTTTGGTTGAAGTTGGCCATAGAGGAGTGTTGGAGGACTTAAATATGCCTAGAGAGAACATATTAATAAAATCCGTGAATAACCAAAGCCCCAAAAGTCAAAGCTGCAACTGTGGAAGGTGGAGAATTCAAAGACTGGAAAATCAGTCTAGAAAGGGATCTTGCAGCACTTTCTGAGCTTTCTTTACTAAACGGAAGTCTACTTCCTCAGATGTAAAAGGTGGCCATATTCCAGGGATAGGAAAGGTTTTAGCTTTTAATTTGGCCAGGCCCTCCATTTTTCTTGAACACCCTCCATTATGAACATGAGTAAGAAGCATGGATTTACGCTGTTAAGAGTGTTTTTAGCTCTTAATTTGGTCAGCTCCTCCATTTTTCCTGAAAGTCCTCCATTTTGAGCATGACTAAGGAGCATGTCTTCTAAAGCTTTTTTATTGGGCCACAACAAACTCCAGCTCCCAGAATCCCACAGCCTTGAGCCAGGGCAGTTAAAGCGGTGCCAAACCGGGTTATTTCTCCAGTGTGGATGCAGCCCCCGCCCCTCGGCACCTCAGATGCCCCCGTTGCTGTCCTACGCGAACGCTTCCTAAGTACAGCTCCACCCCAAAACAAAACATTGCTCCCCGTTGCCCCGGCAACCGAGCCCTACCTTCTCCGCTGCTTTGGAGACGGAGCCCCACCCTCCTGCTGCTGCTATGACAACCGCAGTCTCCTCCCACTGTGCGTTGCTCTGCTTTTACTGAAGGGGAGGGGGTGATGACGCGACGGGGCCCGGTTTCCGTGGATACCACGCACTGACGTCAATGGGTTTGTGAGTGGCCCAACCTTCCGTCGTCGTCACGGCAACGGCCGTTGGCCTAGCCAACCTCAGCAACAGGGCGAGGATTGGTGGAGACTTTTATGAGGGAAAAGGGAGGGGGCCTTTTAGCTCAGGTCTGGGCAGGTGAGCGTTTAGGCCCTCAGCCTCCAAAGGACTCTGGAGGCCTAAGCAGCCTCCCTGGCCCAGAACTCAGGAGCAGACCAGAAACAGCCCAGAAATTGTGGCTTTGTTTTCCTTTTGTAAAAATAAAAAATAAGATTAATTTTCCAAACACAATAATGCAAGAACAATACAAATATCACAAGTGGCACCTTTTGTTTTTGTTTTTAATTTTTTTAAAATTCATTTTCCAAACACAATAATACCACAACAATAAAAATATAACAAGTGACATCTTTTGTTTTCCTTCTTAAAAAAAATAATAATATTTTTATTCGTTTTCCAAAAACAATAATACAACCACATTACAAATATCATAAGTGACACCTTTGTTTTACTTTAAAAAACATTCATTTTCCAAACATAATCATTCAATAATACAAACATCATAAAGTGACACCTTTGTTTTCCTTTTACACACACACACACAGACATATTCATTTTCCAAACACAATCAATCATACAACAACAATAATAGAAATATCATAAAGTTTACCATTATAAATGTCCCGTCATCAAAGTCTCTTAATTTTATATACATGCATCTGACCAAATGCGGCTGAGGAACTGGACTTAAGTCTACAAAAGCTTGTGCTGCCGACTTCTTAGTCTCAAAGGGGCTACAAGGTCTCTCTGCATACAAATATTATACACAGGGAGCCCTCCATATTCGCTGAAGTTAGTGGTTCCGAAACATGTGAAAATGGAATAAATGCAAATAATAATAATAATAATAATAATAATAATGACTCTCTGGGAATCTCTGGGTCATCCAGTGCAACTCTGTGGTCAACATCCACCCACCTGAAATTGACCATAAAGCTGTGTTGGAAGGCCTATACATGCCTAGAGAAATGTTTTCTCTAGGAATCTCTAGGTCCTCCAGCACAACTGTATGGCCAGCCTCTGGCAGAGTCATGCTGGAGATCTCAGAGATTCCTAGAGAGGACATAATACAGCAATCAAAGCTGGGATGAATCAAATCTGAAAAAGCCAAATCCGCAAATGTGGAGGGCCAATTGTAGTGTTATCCGTTATACATGTATATATGTATTTTTCTACCAACTACCGGTATGTTAAATAATAATAATAAAACTTTTATTTATCCCGCTTTTCTGTTACAAGACAATCAAAGCGGCTCACAACATAATAAAATTTACAAATTTATGTCCCAAATTCCCCCCCTTAAAACAGGATTAAACAAGTTACAATTTAAAACATCTATTAAAAACACAATAAAAATACAGCGAGGACAGAGCGGTGGGCTAATACATGTTGTGGGGGCAGTCATTCTGTGGCCAGGCACTTTTATTCAGGAAAGGCCTGCCGGAAGAGATCCGTCTTGACAGCTTTTTTTAAAGCTGTCTAAGCTGGCAATTTGACGGATCTCGTCTGGCAGACCGTTCCATAGTTTGGGAGCAATTGCAGAGAAGGCCCTCTGGGAGGTAGCAGTTAGTCTGGTTTTTAAAGGCTGCAATAGATTCCTCCCAGAGGACCTGAGGGTGCGGGGCGGATTATATGGGAGCAGGAGATCCCTGAAATAGGTTGGGCCCAAGCCATGTAGGGCTTTAAAAGTAATAACCAACACCTTGTACTTTGCCCGGAAACTAACAGGCAGCCAGTGAAGAGATTTTAGGATGGATGTTATTCGGTCACTCCTAGTTTTTCCGGCGACCAACCTGGCTGCCATATTTTGCACTAATTGAAGTTTCCAGACTAGGCACAAGGGTAGCCCCATGTAGAGCGCATTACAGAAATCAAATCGTGAAGTTACCAGTAAATGTACAACAGTTTCTAGGTCCTTTACTTCCAGGAAAGGGCACAGCTGGCGTATCAGCCAAAGCTGATAACAGGCGCTCCTGATCGTCGCATTCACCTGATTTCTCATGTAAAGGGACGGTCTAGGAGCACCTCCAGACTGCGAACATGGTCCTTTGTGGAGAGTGTGACCCCATCTAGGACTGGAGGTTGCAACCCTATACCTGGTTTGGGGCCCCCTACTATAAGTACCTCCGTTTTGTCTGGATTCAGCTTGAGTTTGTTTTTCCTCATCCAGCCCATTACTGCTTCAAGACACTGATTGAGGGGAGAAATGCCATCTGTTGTCATAGCTGCTGATCAGGACATGGAGAAATATATTTGGGTGTCATCAGTGTACTGATAACACCCTGCCCCATGTCTGCGAATGATTTCTCCCAGCGGCTTCATATAAATGTTGAATAGCATTGGGGACAGTATGGCGCCTTGAGGGACGCCACATTTAAGCTCCGTTTTTGAGGAGCGACTCTCCCTGAGCATCACCCTCTGGAATCTACCCAGAATGTTTGTTTATGTTATATACATCTTATATGTTTTCCTCATGTTGGCACTATTTTTTCATGTCATTTACCATCTCCTTATTTCCCCCTATATACATCCTTTCTTTAATTCATGTTTCTCATTCTACATTATCTTCCTCATCCTTTCTTTAACCTTCTTACCTATATTCCTTTCCATATCTGTCATTTCTTTACTCATTCTTCCCTCCCACTTCATCTTATTTCCTCTGCTGACCTTCATTCTTTCCCCCTCTTTTCTCCCCTTTTCATACCTTCATTCACATACTCTTATCCTTATTGACTTGCTTAAACCTTCCAATTGACGAGGATCAGTTCCCTTTCCCCCTCAAAATTAACTAGACTTTAGTAGATGTAGTGACACTTTTGCTTTCTGATGGTTCAGTGTACACACACTTTGTTTCATGCACAAAATTATTTAAAATATTATGTATAAAATTACTGTTCAATGACCCATTTGTTTGTGGTTTTCACTGTCCATGGTATCCTCAGCACTCTTCTCCAGCACCGCATCTCAAACAAATTTTACTTTCTTCTTACCCGCTTTCTTCACTGTCCAGATCTCACTGAGGTCCCCCTGAACTAGAAAATATTCTAAAGAGCAAAGATATACACTAAAGTTAAAATCATACAAGCCATTCACCATGTATGGATGTGGGGGATCCGTTCCAGGCGCCCTCCCGCAGATATCAAAATCCGTGGATGCTCAAGTCCCCTTGTCCCCAATGGTGGCACATGCACGTGGCCATGGCACCATTAGGGACAGCCTCCATTGTTCCCAGTGGCAGTGTGTGCATGTGGCAGTGCCGCCATTAGGGAGAAAGGGACTTCAGAGAAGCCTCCATTGTCCCCAGTGACAGTGCGTGCATGTGACCACACCACCATTAGGGAAAACAGGATGGGGGTTTATTTGAAGTCCTGTTGTCACTCATGGCAGTGCAACCACATCCATGTGCCACCACTGGGGACAATGTGGGCTTTCCCTAATGACAGCATAGGCATGTATACATGCTGCCAAGGGGGACAAGATAGGCTTGAATCCTTGGATGGCAAGTCTGCGGATACTGAGGTCTCACACTGTTCTTTCATAGCTGCCTACAACATTATGTATGTGCAAATATTCCAAAATCCAGGGGGGGGACCCCAAACCAAAACACTTCTGATCCCAAGCATTTCAGATAAGATTCAACCTGTATTCCCTCTTTTTATACCTTTATCTTCTATATTTTTATATCTATCTTTCTTGTCTGGGCTTGCTTGTACAGAAAGGGGGGAACTGCATAATAGGGCACAGCACGTTTGTGTCTTTGGTGCTGTGTACCTGCTATGCCTATATGAAGTATCCATATCTGTTCACATCCACATGCATACAACTGTCTTTGTGTTAAGGTGTATCAGTTGCTGCATACATTTTTATAGATGCCCTTGTGCAACTTCTCTGTGGGTATGGGAAGTACATGGGCATGCTGGGCTAAAAGGTTTGAGTTGTTCACTGTTACAGGTGTCCTGCTGCCTTTTGCAAACTGATGCCTCTGTGGCCTGAAGGAGCCTTTCACACATGACAGAAGATGGGTGCAGAAGATGGCACAATCTGTAGGGATCCATAGGAAAGTATATGGTCATATTAAATGATTTGGGATGCTAGGTTTTCACTATATGGAAATTGAAGGTATGACTACTGTTTAGCAAAATGCACCTTCCCACAATACACAATGTATACATATAGTGAATAATGAAATTCTGTCCTTAGATATAACAATCTACATATGGAATTTTGTACTTTTGCAATCTATGGGGATTATCAAACGGAGGCTTATCATCCTTAATACGTGGCTAGATCATCACTAAAGTGCTAGGGAGTGATCGCTGGTCACGCTTGTCTTCTGTGATGAAATCGTCATGGAGGTGTCCCATCAAAGCATTTAAGAAGCTGCCATTTCTCTGCATAACGGGAACGTCCGTTATGCATAGAAATGTTGACTCAGCGAACGCTTTAATGACAGGACGCCTCCATGACAATTTCATCAAAGGAGACAAGCACGACCAGTGATCACACCCTTGCGTTTTAGGGATGATCTAGCCACGTTTTAAGGACGGTAAACCTTCATGTGATAATCTCATATGAAGGGATTGGGATGTACTGATCTATTAATGTAGTAACATTCATCTATTAGTTTTATCTCATGTTTGTCCATATAGAGTTAGCCCTCCATATCCACAGATTTTTTATCCATGAATTCAAGAATCCATGGCTTGAAAATATCCATCTCTCTCTCTCTATGTGTTTGCTTTTTATAATTTATGTGTTTGCTTTTTGGAATTTATATATATATATATATATATATATATATATATACATTCCAAAAAGCAAACCTTGTTTTTTGCCATTTTATATAAGGGAAATAGTTTTCTTATCCACTGTATTTAATGGGACTTGAACATCCATGGATTTTGGTGTCCACAAGGAGTCTTGAAACTATACCCCACCAGATCTCAAAGGCCCACTGCACATATGTGTGCAGGGTATATGGGCTGTATACATGAACATTTGTGTTTGGATGTGCACACATGCAGCACTGTATGCTTGTGTGTGGCTGTGCGTCTGATGGTATTCTTCAATATACATGGACATGTATATTGATAATATATATGTCAATGTGCATTTATTATCTATTGAAGAGAATGCACTACACTCAGACTTTATCTGAAATTTAACTGTTTTCATGCTGTGTTCTTCATCCTTGCTGTCTTTCTCCTCTTCATTTTATCTGGCTGTGCCTGGTTTGTACTTCCTTCCAAAAGCAGCTGTATATTATTACTTCCTCTGTCTGATGACACTAATAATTTTGAACTCTAGTAGGTACTATGTGCAAATAGTACTTTGTCCTAGCAGGACTAATGCCACTTTCAGAGGATTGGTCATTCTTTTATTACACATTCTGTTCCTTGCTGCTGTGCGGGTGGAGCACAGATTGTAGGCAGCATAGCTATTTCCTGCCTGGCCCAGGGCTGGGCACCTACCTAACCTTGTCTGACAGTCTTTCCAGACAAATACCTTTTACACAAGAAACTGGCAATTGTTATTCAGAGGTTGTGCAAGCTCCAGACAGTTAATCTTTTAAGCTGAACTTCTGGCACTGTTATATCATAACTAATGTATGCATTTATCATACATGCAGTGCTGTAAGAAATCCAGCTATGTGTTTGGGTTGTGTGCCTTGTAACATGGACTTGTTAGTGTTGCATGTACAGTACATGCAATTCTTTTAATATGTAACTATGTTTACTTGGGCTGCACATTTACTGTTGCTGTGTGCTTTCAAGTCATGTCTGACTTATGGCGACCCTAAGATGGGGTTTTCTCAGCAAGTACATTTTTGGTTCCTTCTTAGCATACGAGTTCAGGCTTTCAAAACTTGTGTTTTCCAGTGTTTGACTCCACACTCCCAGAAGACATGGGCCAAGATACTACATTGATCAAGTAGTGTCACTCTGCCCATGCAGGGCATGTCCTTCTCTTTCCCATCCCAGCAGCTGGATGGGCCCCCTCCTACTGCTGCTGGAGTCAAGAGGAGCAAAAGTAATTCAAACAATGAAGAAGCCAGTAGCTGCCGATCAGAGGAGGGAAGAAATGAGGATACATTTACAGATGGAGTACACCTTCATTTTACTTCCTCTGGGAGTCCAGAGCAGCTGCATTTCATGAATTGTTTTCTTTCTCCCCTTCTCATCGGTAAGCAGCAGCAGCCCCTCACAGGCCTTGGTAACTGCAGGGGGAATACAATTGGCACTCTCTACCCATGGATTCCTTATCCATGGATTCAACCATCCATAGTTTGAAAATATTTTTTTAAATATATAAATTGCAAAAAGCAAACCTTGATTTTGTCATTTTATATGAGGGATGCCATTTTACCATGCCACTGTATTTCATAGTGTTTCAGCATCCGTGGATTTTGGTATCCACCCGAGAATTCCTGGAACCAAATTTCAGTGGATACTAAGGGCCCACTGTATTTTGGATAAGGTGTAAAGAGCTAGAGAATAGCTCCCTATGTCCTATCTAAAAAGAGACATATGTATGTAAGCCACATTAATGTGTACACATCACTAATAGAATGCCGCCCATAGTAGGGTGGCCAGGGGTCATAACTACATAGGAGGGCAAAGCATTGCAAATGGTAGGACACTGAAGAAAAGTCTAGGACATTACAAAATAAAAGCTGAAAAAAATAATATAAATATAAATTCATTTCATATGGTTTATTTACAGCTATATTGCATATTCTGTTTTTATTATCTTTTATTATTATTATTACAGTATTTTATTTTATCATACTGTCTTCACTGAAGATAGAGGAATAGGATGGAACCTTTTAAAGTTATTTTTTCCTAGGAGTAGCAGCAGACCAGACTTGACTCCAGAGTTCAGCTCACATTTGTTTCTCAGAGGGGAAAAGGACAACAAACTTGGTATTACTCAATGGGCTTCTTAGTCATGCTCAAGATGGAGGACATTTTGGAATTCCTCCTGGACAGAAGGTTGAAGTGTAGGACATGTCTTGGAAAAGGAGGCTGTGTGGTTACTCTGGCCCACAGTGTTACTTAGCACTATTCCTGAAGCTGAATGGATCTTCTAAAGTGGAAAAGAATCAGACCCACATTTGGTCCTCCAGATGTCCATGACCCTTACCATTGTTTATCTTGCCTAGCACCATTATTTGATGGTTTTCAACTTCTGTGTTGTCTCTGGAGTTTATCAAATGGGACGGGAGGCTCTCAATTTTGAGAGAGAAGATAGCGAGGTCAATTTGAAAATTCATGCAATTACCTGATTACTTATCACACCTTAAATTTGCTGTAATGGCCTCCCCGAACGCAAGATTCTTTGTAAGGTAAGCCATCACATCGGTGGGTTCTTAATTGTGAATTGGCACCCTTGCACATGCTCATTAAGACTCCAGATGACTGGAGCATAGCATATTTAGGCAAGTGAGAGAGAGGAACCATGGAACCCCACAATTTACTAAAGGGGTTGGAGGGGGAGGCGGGAAGAACATGCTCTATTCACATTAAAACGAGCATATATTCACTCTTGTCACGTTAAAACGTGAATATAATGGTTATCCAATAGCTCCCGGTCCATGCCTCTTATTTAGCAGGCAGCAGCTCCCCCTCAGCAATGCTGAAGGACAAGTGGAAGCAAAATTGAAGCGGAATTGCAGCGAGGCTTTATGGGAACCCCCCCTTCCAAATTGGGAGGGGGGAACCAGGACCAAAGGAGACATGCACATCACACCAAACAACAGTGCACTGAGTGCGAAGTTGCCTAGGAATAGGGTTTGTGACTTGGCTAGTTCACCGAATTTTCTTAACTGGATTGATGTGTGATTGCATTCAGAGTGCGATCGGACTGCCAGCAATCGCGTGTGGTAACCTTTCATGCAATAATGTGAATACACATGATTGCGTTCAGGATGACACTGGATTATATTTCCAGTCGTGTGATATCCTCCCGTCTCCAGTTCTAAAATACCGAAATGCCTTAAGGCTTAGTTATTGACAGCAGGAGATTCAATTTAAAATATGCTAGCATCTTTGGTCTCACCCTTTTGCTTTTAGTTCCATCAGCAACAGCAGCTCCAGATACTGGAATGCTGCCCCTCAGCTTTTCTGAAACTGAATTTATACCTCAGGCTGAAAGAGTTCCCCACTTTTATTCTAACAACACAGTATGATAGGCATCTCATAGGCTATAGCTTCTGGTCATGATACAAATCATTATTTTCTGATGAAGCAAGCTGCAGCAAGTCTCAAAATAAAATAATGGTGGATGCCCAAGAATGCATAAGAGTATTATCATGAAGTATGTGCCCACACACAGAGACACACTCCAGAGCTCCAACTCAGCTTCAACTCTGTTTCGGGAAATTAAATTTTAATCTCAGAGTCACACTGCATTCCACCGAACACTGATATATCAAGGGAAATACCATTTGTAATGAAAGGACAGCCTCTTTACACAAAAGAAGTGATGGCTGAGTATGAAATATTGCACTGAAGCTGAACTGAATGAGTTATAGCAGTGTTGGAGTGCTTGAGCATATATTTTATGACTATAATAAGAGTGATACAACATTGGAAGGTTTCTCTTACCTACAAAGACAACCCATTTAGTCTTGTGCAATAAGGAAAAGATGTTCTCTTCCTTCTCACATGTATGTTGCCTAACCTGACTCTTTTGCCTGGTAAGAAAGTTCATGGAAACATGCTCACCATATGGGAAATATGCTCATGTAGTATGAGGTACCCGTGGCTGAAAATGGCTTGTGGCAGAGCCAAACTCCATATGGCAGGCAGTTGTGTGAATCTTTGTCACAGTTTTATGTAAAGCATAACTGCAGAGGGGAGGGAACTGAAATAAGTAGCTGAAGTGATGACTGGTGTAGAAGAGAGGAAGAAGACCGCTTAACCCATGGCTGGCAGCTTGTGGTCTCTTAGATGCTAATGGACCAAAACTCCCATCACTATAGGCTATGCTGGTTTGGGCTGCTGGGTGTTGAGGTCCAGCAATATTTAGATGAGCATACGTTACCCATCTCTGATTTAACTCTTTCCTTATGTATCAGTTTTCTGTCCCAAATTGCTCCTCTCACTCCCCTGATTTCTTTTCTTGGCATGGGAAAATACAATATTCATATAAAGTCTGCCTGGAAAGGAGGAGATTAGTGTTCTCTTACCATTACATGCCAGTAAGTTGCAGAGCAAGTTTAACTTGCCTCATTGCATGTTAAGATCTGGACTTCTTTGAAGATATAATTGGGCTTTCCCTGAAATTTAATCTTTGGGAACACCCAACATAAAGAAGAGTAATAGCATGTGAACAGAACCCAGTGGCTCCCTTACCCAATGGTGTGCAATGTTAACAGGAGTTCTACTTTTCAAGGCAGAGTAGTTACCAATTCAATATGAATTTTGAAGCTCAAACCAACATTAGCAGGAATAGATAGCATCTCTTTTTGCTTCTGAGTTGGTGAAATCTCATCTTATTAATTTGCATTATGGCATGTTCTCAACATATGTTTACTCTTTCTTTATAAGGACCTTATCATACTAGTGAAATCCTGCTGAGAAATGGGATTTAAAGTAGATTTAAATTAGAAAAAAAAACCTGCAAATGCAGGAAGTTTATCAGAAGACATTCCTGTAAATGTGAAATAACATGAAGTTAAAGCAAAGGCAAAAGGGACAAAAACAGCAGCTTTTTACTTTCGGGGAGTTCTGAAAGTAAAAAGCTGCCATTTTTGTCCCTTTGCCTTTGCTTTAACGTCATATTATTTCATGTTTGCAGGTATGTTGACTAATTTAAATCTATTTTTTCTAATTTAAAGCAGGATTTCACTAGTGTGATAAGGTCCCGAGATGGTGAATGCTCTAAAAAAATTGGAAAAATTTGGAAGGACAGTCTTCAATCTTGTTTAAGAGAGTTGTTATCTATGGGGCTCGACAGAAGGGCAAAAAGGGGTGGCAAGATGTTGCCCCCTTTAGCCCCGGAAGCAGGCCGTGGCAACCACACAGCTGGCCTGCGTATGGCAGAAAAAGAAACCTCGAAAAGGGGCTTCTTTTTGCGCTTCAGAAGGGGTGCCATTTGTGCACTCGCGTACCATGATGACACCTGTCATGCGCCGCACCATTTGAGCACAGTGCATAGTGGATGTCATCATCATGCCCCACCCCCGTGTAAGTGGCGGCACATCAAGATGGCACCCACAGTGCTCTGCTCTACCGAGCCCTACTTTTGGCCCCAGGCTGGCGCAAAATGCCAGTGTGTACTAGGCCTAAGTTGTTATTTTCCCCCCAGAGCTACCACTTTGCTTGGTCTTCATATCTCCAGCCTTCTTTCCAATCCTGGAAAATATGCATATGACTAAGGTGTCAAGGTGTATGTTGTGATCCTCATATTTCACAACTTTGGATCATATGGTTTTTTGTTAACATTTCTATTTAAAAGAGCTGCACAATTTTCTCATTTCCAAAAACCCAATTTTTAGCAAATTGGATAGGTTCAGCTGAGGAACTACCTGAACCTTAAACACTATTTCGTCCTGAACTATAGCAATAGCACTTACATTTCTATACTGCTTTATAGTGCTAAGCACTCTAAGCAGTTTACAACGTATTAGCCAATTGCCCTCAACAAACTGTGTACCTATTTTACTGACCTATGAAAGGATGGAAGCTGAGTCAGCCTGGAGCCCTGTAGGATCAAACTCACAACATTGTGGCTGCAGTACCAACATTTAACCACTGTGCCATCTGGGCTCCAAGAAAATTCCATTGAATCAATGGAATTTTCCTGTAAAGGGGTTCACTACTGTACTCAGTAATCGATTGAGTAGGTCTAATATACAGTACTTAGAATTAAGTAGTAGATTTCAGGTTTAAGTATGCCAATATGAGATGTAAATCTCACAAAGTATCTTCCAACTGTGTATTGGTAATCATGATCTGTAAATTAGAAGAGTCAATCATAAAAGAAAATGGATCTTGTAGTAGATTATGTAGCTACCACAAGAAAAACCCCAGTCATTTAAAAGGGTTCCAAGAAGCAAGTATTAATAATAGAAACAATACAAATTGACTGATTAATCAATCTCTTTTTCTCCCAGAAAGAAGACAGATCCTCACACTTACACATGATAAACTTAGCAGGACTATTATAACATGCTGCTGTTTTGATGTCTTGAAAGCAGAGATGGCCAACTTCAGTGGATCCTGGGACTCTCTGGGACAGCTCAGAATACCACACGTACACAAACCTGGAAAAAGAACAAAGCCCATGTCTTGATTTGAAAAATGGGTGTTTCTAGTTTAATAGTGTGTGTGTGTGTGTGTGTGTGAGAGAGAGAGAGAGAGAGAGAGAGAGAGAGCCTGTTTAAAAGATGAATTGATGCTTCTGAATGCTTCTGGAGTGGCAATTCACTTTTTTTGCCTTAAAAAGGATGGAATCTGGATGGAGGGCTGAGGGTCACAAAAACAGCCTTGAGGCCCTAGGGCTGCACTTTGCTCACCCTTGTTTTAAAGAAATTTAAAATACCATCTTACACAGGGTAATTCAGAAGCAAGTTAAACCATAGCGGACAGACTTAGCCCCAAATAACTGTGCATAGGTCTGCATCAGTAAATTTGACAGATGGAAGCAGCCTGCAGTGCTGCCTTTGTACCATAGGATGCAATGTGTCTATAAGCCGAGGAGTTTAGAATGTTGTCCATGAACTGATATGGGCCGTTCTAGCATTGATTCTATTGTGAGGCAAAGGATGCCCTTTTGTCTCTTCAAGTCAATGAAGGTTGTCCAAATGCATGTTGAATCTAGCAGCCTTAAATTGTGCCCTGTCTCAGCAAACTGCACACTGGGTTTTCAGTGATGCAAAGAAATTATTTTTGGATGAGGCAAAAGAAAAAAAAAATGAAACAAAGAAATAGTGACAACTGGATGGAAGACTATGACCTATATTCTGCTGGAAATAGAAAAGCGGATGCTGAAGAGACTGTGCTTGATAGAATTTTATAATATATTTTTATCATTAAATATTAGCTTATGATAAATAACTGTAGCCTTCAGTTTCCAATCTACAGGAAATGTAACAGTAGCTAATCTTTATCTTAAAAACCAACACCCACAAATTTTAACTCTGCTATTTATGGCAGGAAATATAGAAAGCAATCAACAGCTCCACAAAAGCATCAAAGCCTCAGAATATTTTGATGTTTTAGAGTTCAGTTGCTTATTGAGTTAGGTACTTCATCTTAATTTTAGCACTTTAAATATTTTCCTAGCTTAAAAGGCATAGTGCCATGGTTCTTTGCTTTTGCAAAATGAAACGATATTTTTAATCTTAATATTGCATTAGCATATTTTTATAATCCGTTTTGGCAGATGGGAGAGCAAATCGTAATGTATCCTTCTTGGGAACCCTTTATTACAGCTGAAGGAAGACAATTTCATTCATTTGTTCAAGTGCTTCTCATTATGAACAATACCTACTCTGTACAACTGCTACTTCTGTTTAACTTTGTAAAGATCTTTTGCACATCATCTGTTCATTCATTCATATGCTACTTTTCTCCTGGAATGGAATCAAAAGCAGCTTATTGTAAGAATAAACTAAAACTGATCAGTAACATTTTAAAGACATTTAAAATCATCACATTAATAATAGGATTTATTATTTAAAACAGTTTAAAATCACCCCTCCTCAAGAAACCTCTTTTCAAGCAATTACACATTTAAAGTCTGCATAAACAAAAGGGTCCTTGCTTGCTGGCAAAAGGAGAGCAGGGAGGGAACCAGTTGGGCCTCCAAGGGAAGGGAATTCCAAAGGGGGTGAGCAGCCACTGAGAAAGCTCTCTCCCATGTCCTCACCACATAAGCTTGTGATAGTGGTGGGACCATGAGAAAGTCCTCCCCCATGCGGTTTAACTTACCTCCTGGTAGGTTTGTATAGGGAGATATCGTCAGGTATTAATTTCCTCCGTCTGTGTTGATGTGTATGAATGTTCACTTGTGACTGTCATTAATGTCACTTTCCCTTGCTCCACCCCAGAAAATCCACTTTCAACACTGCTAAGAGATAACTTGTACTGAGAGGCTGAGCTCCAGAACTGAATTTTGAAATGGAGCAGTAGGCATCAGCTGTGTGGCAAGACATTTTGAAAGTAACAGTTGTATGTCCAAATAGACACCCACTTGGCCTTTGGACACCCAGTGGAGACAAAGGGATATATACAGTTTAATCAATGAACTATTTAATTACCGCCTGTTGTGTAATCATGGGTAACGCCTTCTCTGACTTACTGCAAATAAAAAAAAATAATTGTGTCCTGAAATATATATATATGTGTGTGTGTGTGTATTGCAATCCCATATCAGTTGTGCTTCCTAATCAAATTTTCTAAGCTCCCATAGGAGTTCTTAGGGATTTTTTTCTTCTTAATTCAGGTATTTTCTGGCGATGAGCAAGAACAAATTGACTAAAATACTGGTATGAGTAAATCTACTCACAACTTTATATCGATTTCCCTTTTTAAAAACGCACTTTCATTACAATTGGAATGTCAGCATTTGATGTAGTGATGTTTCCACTCATGAATCTTTTGAATGGGAGACTGGATGCACTATAGTGCTCTTTTTTGAATTGTTAGGTGGAGTGACTAAACAGTGTCTTTTCTAGAGTTTATAAAATATCAGTGAGATGGCTTTTAAAAAATGTCTAGGTAAACTTACTTAGGATAGATTTATCAAAATGTTTTAGCCATGATAACTAAATAGATCCCCAAACTCTGGAGGCAGCATACTTGTGAATAGTATCAGATGCTAGGTACAAATACTGTATCTGGAGAAGACCAGAGCTTGGAAAAATTACTGGACAATATCTCAGCCAGTCCAAAAAAGTAACCATGTCAAGGTAAGGGCTATTGATTTGTTTTTCTCTTGGATCACAAAACTAGACTGGGAGCCCTAGTGGTGCAGTGGTTGTACTGGTACTGCAGCCACTGCCTCACATTCACAAGGTTGCGAGTTTGATACCAGGCAGGGGTTCAAGGTTGATTCAGCCTGGCATCCTTCCAAGGTCACGAAAATGAATACCCAGCTTGTTGGGGGCAATTAGCTTACGAACTGTAAACTGCTTAGGGAGTGCTTAAGTGCACTGATAAGCGGTATAGAAATGTGCTTGCTATTGCTACTAAGAACAGCGTGTGAACCGCAATGAGGTGGGATTGCCCTAACCATTCCAATCCTTTATTAGTACTTATTCACCTCCTCTTTCCCTCCCTCCACGGTGTTTACCTTTCCAGCTTTATAGTGAAGGTGAACAGTGTAAGCATGAGTCCCAGTCATGGGCAGAGTAATGCAGTCAGACCATTTTGTGACCTAATCATATTTTTAGGTAATATGTATTTCACTGGCTTTAAATTTCAGTAAGCCAGACTTGCTGTGATTGGGAGCCCTTCTGACCATTCTGCAGAGTGCTGCCTGGAATTACAGCCCCAAGGCCCTGCCCTGATAGCACCATTGAATTCACAAATCAAGCAAGAGCAGAGGAAGGTTAGGTGAGAGATACTGCTCCAATCTATCAGCTATCTGCCATGTGTTTGTGTGTGTGTAGTGTATCTGTCTTCAAGCTGTCTTATGGCAACCCCATTAATTTCACAGGGTTTTATTAGGCAAGGAATAATCAGAGGTGGTTTTGCCACTTCCTTCATCTGAAATATAGTGGATCCTTGGTATCTGCTGGGTTTGGTTCCAGGACCCCCTGGGGATACCAAAACCCATGGATGCTGAAGTCCCATTAAATGTAATGGCATAATAAAATGGTGCCCCTTATATAAAATGGTAAAATAAAGGTTTGCTTTTTGGAATTTATATATCTTAAAAATATTTTCGGGCCATGGATATTTGATTCCATGAATAAAAAAATCCATGTCTATGGAGGGCTGATTGTATAGCCTACATCACCTGGTATTTGTTGGTGGTCTCCCATCCAAGTACTAACCAGAACCATTCCCAAAATTGAAGCATCCAATCACAGACACAATTCTTCTGAGTCATTTGGGCAGGAGCAGACATGTAGCAATCCTATCAAAATAATAACAATTAACGGTATATTCAGAGCTGAGGTCTTTACAGTATTTGAAATAATGAAGTAATTTCCTGGATTTTTGAGAACTGCTATGATGGAAAAGTATTCCTCGTTTTAAATTGACTATGGGAGCATTGCATATACGGTTAAACCTGTTTAAGGAAAGCAAACCTTAGTGGAATACATCCAACAACCTACAGCCTGCTCTTTTAGCTGTATTGCCATTTCCATTCTTGCAGTGAAGTATTTTATGTTATGAACAACATGTAGGAAATATCTTTTTTCTGGATCCGCATAGTATTCTGCTGTCCAGTGCTGTTTGTAAGACTGTCTAAAATGAGCAGCCAGAATCTTGCATTTCAATCTGTTTCTTTTTAGTTACAACAGATGTCTGTCATTATCACTCTGTTTTTATGCTAGATTTCAAAATGGGTGAAATAGGGTCACTCTTTTTTCTCCTAGATCCTTGGGACATTCCTATTGTTCCATACGTGATGGGGACACAGTATTAGAAACAGAAGTGTTGCTGTTGTTGTTATTTGATGTCAAGCTGACAGCAACTTATTATGACCCTATAAATAAGAGACCGCTGCAAGACACCTTGGATCCATTCTCACTACACAATTACAGTGTGCCTGCACCATACACGGGTGTGCCATACGCAGCTTTCAGCCTATTCAGAAAACGCATGAGGAAAAAATGGTGCATGTGCACTGCGTGCATCGCACTGCACCACTGGCTCACACCCCATTATTTTTAATGGGGTGCGAGCATATGTGCTTTTCCCCTTACACCAGAGGGTGCGTAATGGATCCCCCGTGTAAGTGAAGGGTTCACTGTATGGCACTATTATTCCTCTTTAACTACCATGCTCTATCCTATAGAGTTCATAGTTTGACGAGATACTAGAGAGCTCTGGCTAATCATTCTAAATGCTCCTCCTAAATTGCTAATCCCAGGAGCCTTGGTGATGCAGTGGTTAAATGCCTGTACTGCAGCCACTCACTCACAAACCACAAGGTTGTGACTTCAATACCAGCCAGGGGCTCAGAGTTCACCCAGCCTTGCATCCTTCCATAGGTCGCCAAAATGAGTATACAGCTTGTTGGGGCAATTAGCTCACATATTGTAAACCGCTTAGGGAGTGCTTAAGTGCACTGATAAGTGGTATAGAAATGTACTTGCTATTGCTGTTTCAAACAATGGCACCATCACAGTTAAAGTGCAATAACAGAACTATAATTCTGCACTATGAATACAGAGCTAGCATGATTAATGGTTTGAGAATTGCACTATAACTCTGGGGACCAGGGTTCAAATCCTTGCTCAGCCATGGAAACCCACTGAGTGACCTTAGACAAGTCACACTTGCCTTGGGGTCACCATAAGTTGGAAGCAACTTGAAGGCACAGAACAACAACGGCATCAACAACCCTGCTCAAGTCCTGCAAACTGAGGGTTGTGGCTTCCTTGATTGAGTTTATTCTCCTGTAATGTGGTCACCTTCTTTTCTTACTATCTTCCACTTTGTTGTTGTTGTTGTTATGTGCATTCGACTCATACACCTTATGGCAACCATAAGGCTAACTTATCATGGGGTTTTCTCGGCAAGATTTGTTTAGAGGGGTTTTTGCTTTGCCTTCCTCAAAGGCTGAGAGTGCATGACATGCCCAAGGTCATGCAATAAGTTTCCATGACCAAGCAGGAGTTCAAAACGTGGTCACCAGTGTTGTAGTCTCATGCTCAAACCACTATACCACACTGGCTCTCAGCAGTGGTGTCACTAACTATGGTGATAGTCACTGTAGAAAGGGTACATGTTTTCCCCTCCACTCCTCCATTCTCAGGCTTTCCTCCCTGGAAAGAAACCCAGTGACACAGCATCCGTCAAGAGCACACATGTGCTCCTCCTGCCCCAAAGGGGGAGGAGGTCCCAACTGGGTGTCACTCCTCTTCTGGGTGTCACCCAGTGTGGGCTGGATGTACACTGCCTTGTCCATGACACCACAGGCTCACAGTCTTCCATTTTATCAAGCATGGCAAGTGAAGGAGTGGCTTGGGAAGAAAGTTACCAGCCCCAAAGTAACTAACCAGGAGTATAGGAAGGATCAGCCCAAGAGACTGGTGACGGAGGGAGACAAGACAAATGGTATCCCCTCAACATGAACTAATATGGGATCCAATACACAGAGAGGCTTTGCTGTGGAATTTCCTGAGCAAGCACCAGTAGTATTTTTGCACAGTTCCATCTATTTCAGTGTCTCTTGTAGAGAACATCTAATATTTAATTTTAAAGAGTTATTTCCTTAAAAAAAATGAGATAGGGATAGACAATATGTGGCCTTCCAGATTTTGCATGCCCTAGCAAACACAGCTTATGGTGAGGGAAGGTGGGAATTGTAGGTTGACAAAGTTTGGAGGGCCACAAGTTGCCTAGCTGTGACTCTAGAGTAAGTAAACCTGAGTACGGATGCTTGAGTAAGAGGCTTAATGTAAAGTTTTTTAAAAAGTCAGTGTTGTTATGAGAGTGATACAGACTTATCTATCTGTTATACAAAGTTTATATTAGATTCACGTAGAACCATTGTCTTCTGCTGAAACAGAAATACTACTATATTTATTATTCAGATTGAAAAATGAAAAAATGAGACATGGACTTTCAGATAGTGGAAATCTTGAATTACTTTTGCTCATTAAGAACAAATGGGTTCCAAGCACATTTAGAACATGCGGTCCTATTACACAAACATCCTATCACTATAAAGTATGCTGAATGCCTTTGGGTATGATAATGGGCTTGGTTTTATTATTAAATTCTACAGGATTGTACTTCAAGCTCCTCTTGTAGTTCCAGAAAGAACAGTACTGTTATTTCCTGTATCTGGAACAGGAAACTATTACTTGCCAGGGTGGAAAGGACTTTCATACAAGTGCTGATCAGTTCCTTTAATATAGTTAACAAGCTGGCTTGGTTTATTGATTTCAATGTGACTTGTACTGAGATAAACGTGTTTCAGTTTGCAGCTTTAATACATTTGCTAATTCCATGTCTCTGCTTCCTGTGAATTTGTTTTTGTTTTTTACTCTCCTCTTCCATTTCCCATATTGAACAATAATAATTAGAAATGGCAGAAAACAAGATGGCCAGTTGGCATAAAATAATCCTAGGAAAAGCTTCAGTTGTTGGGGGAGGTAGTTCACTAAAATCATATTTAGTGGGCTGGCAGGCAGGGCAGAACACAAATATCCAAGGTATGTTCATCCCTGTATTCAGACTGTTGTGCACTTTATAAGTATTGTGCCATAAGAGTATGAAGTATGCTGTGTGTGAAAACGTAAAAGGTTGGGGTTGGCAACTGAAGTGGGGGACAGTTTTCCCTCCCACTTATACCCTCCAACTGTTTTGAGTTGTCAAAGTAATCCTATGTCATCTTCAACTCCTTCTAAAAATGTCTCAGTTTCTCTCCTCCCACTTTTCCCCTTTGTCCTCAGGTTATTTCAGTTGCTACAAACTGAATTCAAAGTACAAAAGTAGTTTACACACAATTAACTCAGCAGGAGAGAGGAGGAGGGACGATTCTTGCCCTTCCCAGCAGACACAGGCAAAATCAAACTGGTTCAGCCTCTCCTAGATTGTATGTTCTCCAGTAGTGACTTTTGGCATCATTGCCACACTTTGATGTTGCTTGGCCACATGTATTCCGATTTACATCTGTGAAATACTGGAGAGTATGGCAACCCCTTGGCAGGTTGCACTTTCTGGGCTCATGTAAAAATCACAGTGTATGTACAAGACTTTGGAGGCCAGAAAACAGTGGCAATCACCTGTATGAACACATGCACATAGACATGCTTCCACTTTTTCCTCAGCTGTTATGAGCAGGAAATGCGTTTATATGCAATTTGACTGTCCACATCCTGCTATCCTCCTGTGGATGAATGACATGTGAGTGATACAATACAGTTATTGCTATGGGAGAGCCATAGATTTTAGCCTTTGACCAGAAGAACTTAAGACACAGTTTATAACATGTATGTGTTTATTTCTTTATATAGTTGGCAGGAAGAGGTGGCAGAACATATTTTGTCTGAAGTATCAAAAGATCCTGTAGAGGAATATACAATATTATCGATCTATCCTAGGTAGGTACTGCCAATTGTATGACAGTGACTGGAATCATATTTGCAACTATTGGCTATGGTTGGTTCTGTCTTTCCTAGATACTTGCAGGGGACTAGTAACTGCTGGGCTATGGATCAGCACTGTTACATAGACCACCACTTTCAGTAGCACTGCTGTACTACTTTCTATTATGTGACGCCTCTTAATTCCCTAAGCTAAAAAGTATTAAGACAAGGCAAAGAAGCCAAGGAAATATGGTAGTCATCTGCTCTTTTGAAGGCAAATCATCAATCCATGCCAAGTAATATAAATGTTTCTTGCCTATTCCAAGTTGCAGTGATTTTAGATTTAGGGGCTCTCATGCAAGGCACCCTCTGTGTGCTCTCTTAACCTGAAACTTGCATGATAGGCAAAATTATTTCACGGTCCCTTGTGCAGAGTGAGGGTGGTGTGTCAGGGCCCTGTTCTTATCTTGGAGTCTGATCTCCAGGCCCTTCCTAGTTGGCTCTTCCAAGTATAGTTTTGCCCAGTGCTAGGGTGAATTACATTTTAAGGCTACAAACCCCAGTAATTTCCAGATCATATGGCCCCATCATACTGGCTGGGGGTTCCTGGAGGCCCCAAAAAACTTATCTGGGGTCTGATTTTGCTATGGCAATAAGCTTCCCTTAGCATTTGAATGCTCTAGCTACAAGCCTAAGGGCTAAATTAGCTGCACTATGACAAGGGTGAAGAAAACTGGCAAAGAACAAAATGGAGTGGGCAGAAAACTTTAATTGCTGGGTAAGTGGCATTTTTAGACGTAAGCAAGTTTCTTAATATCTCTCTGGGTGCAAGGTTTTACTCCCTAGAGAGCATCAGCTACCTGCTCCACCCTCACTATTACTTTTAATTATTATTTATACCATGTTGTACTTCTGGATCAGCTCTGCAAAGACAAAATGTCAGGCTCTGGGGATCTTCCAGTCAGGACTGCAAATGATGTAATCTGTAGTCTTACTGAAACTTTTTAAGGGGAAGAAGGCTAGCTTTGGGGGAGGGGAGGGCAGACAGATGCTTCAGCGGCTTTTTATTCCATTTCCTGAAAAACTTAAGAAATCAGCTTTTATCAAATTGTCTTGACCACATAGCAGCCAGCACAGCATTTCAGCAACTGTCATGGCAGTAATCATAATTCTATCAAGAAAGAGTTCTTGGCTGAGACATAAGAGGCAATGGTTGGATTTCCTGTTCGGCCTCTGAGGTTGTTTTGGGCATCTCACTCATATACACATATTTCAGCCAAGCAATTCCTGCACAGAACAGCAATAACTATGTTAAAACAGAGGAATAGTTTTTTCAGCTTTGGAAACCCTCTCCTGACTTCCCAGAAAGTGTTAGAGAAAGGCTGGAGGATCTGCAGAGTTAAATGTTATGCCTCTTTCCCCATCATTTCTGAACTCTGGGCAAGACACAGTGCAGCTAAAGATTCAAGACATAGAGGGCACATTTTTGCTCCACTTCTAGACTTCAGATAAGTGGAGACAATTGAGGGGGGAAAGAGAAAGGAAATACTGCAAATTAGTGCCTCCAATATGTAGTTAACCAATTTATTTACTTTATTATAATAATTGTATTTGACTCCCAAATAATGCAGTCTTTCAAGATTTGTTCATTACGCAAGAAGTTACAAAACACACCAGGAAGTGGATGGAGGAGGAAACAAACCTTGATATCTGCAAGATGTTCTGAGATGAAATGGGGAAGGGGGCTCTTCAGATTTTGGACCTTATCACACGTGCAGGGGTTTGCAGCTCAGATCCAGTCACTCCTGTTCTAGCAATGCAAAGCGTGATGTTTTTTCACACCAGATCCAGAATCACTCCTGTCTAGCAATGCGAATTAAGGTTAAAACGTGATGTTTTACCACACCTGGTTGCCTTTCCACTGCCCTTCCGAACTGAGGGGAAAGCAGAGTCAGTTCTATTCCAAGCAAGTCATGTGATGTGGATACAAGCAAAGGGGAGTGAGTGCACATTGTATTACCACACCGGAGGGTTCAATGATTCGAACTGGCACCCTTGCACATGCTCTGTGGGGCTCTGGATGCTGTCCTCCTTCCCTGCCTCCTCCTTAGCTGTCATCCTTCATCGGGGTGAAGAAGCAATCAGGGGATGATGGGATAGATGGCAGTTTGGCAGAGAGGGTGAGATGGGGATGCAGGAGCAATCGGGGGATGATGGGATGGATGGCAGGGGGTCATGGGACCAGGATTGGGATGCAGAAGAAGGCAGAGGATGATGGGATAGCTCGCTGGGGGTCCCTGGGGCCAGGATTGGGATGCAGGAGAAGGCAGGGGATGATGGGATAGCTCGTTGGGGGATGGAAGTGCAGTCACATCAGAAATGACCTGCAAAAGCTCTAAAAATCTCAGTGTGATAAACCTCTCTAAAATTAGGTACAAGCAGGTAACTTCATATTGTTATAGGTTGGGTGGGTAATTCGTTGCCCTCCTGATGTTGGAGTGCAGCTTCTCATCATGCTTGCTATGGCTGATGGGAATTTCAGTCCAAACACATCTGCAGGACCATGGGTTACTCACTTATATTTTAAATTTCACCTAGGAATCCTGGGAACAAGAAAGGCCAGAAAGTTTGATCTTCGATAAAATCTAGCTGCAAACTCAGAACTACCTCCATCCTGGAAACACACTGGCTTCCTTAGCAGTGGAAAACAAGGAAAATGATATTAATGAGGTTGTAGATAATTTTAGCTGGTGGACTAGATAACTGCTGTTGTTAACATACCATTAACTTATGTATATAATGGGGAAGGTGTTTTCTTCTTCTTTTTTCTTTTGTTCTTCCTTCTCCTCTAGGTCTTGCCTGGTACTTGATATGCATTATCTATCATCCTTATCCTCTCTTTAGACCCAGGTAGGTCTCCTGCTGTGTTTGGCAACCAGAGCTGAAACCAATCCCAGTTGAAAAGGTTTTGCTGTCATAGAGCAATCACTACAAAGAGTGTTGTGGTGAGTCCTTTCCACAGGCATAGAGATGCTTCAAGCATAGACTTGGCTGAGTAGACAACAATGGCGAGAACTGGCTTAACCAGGTGAATGGTTATGGTTCATTGCTGTGACTCAGCTTTGCCATTGTAGTGGTTGCATGTTGATAAGCACTTGAAAAACCTCCCTCTTTTGTCTGGTGTGCACATATGTGGTGTCAGTGTTTGCACATGATGCTGGTGAAAACCACATTCCCATCATATGCCTGTCCAGGTTCCTTGGCTCTAGAAAGATATATCGCATAGGAGCAGCTCTTGGATGTTTCCTCCCATTGGATGCCTTACAAAACATTGTCTAGTAACCTCTAGCAATGAAAATATTTGTTTCTATGGTTTGATTTAAAGATTTAAACAAATTGCCATCCTCCAAAACACAATCTCCATTAAGTCTGTGAAGCTTGCTGGACAACCTTAGACCTACCACTATCTTTCAGCCTAACCAGCCTCATATGAGAGTTTGAAGGTACAAATGAAAGGGAAAGTGGCATGTACATTAACTTGATCTCCTTGAAGAATAGTTGGGATACAAAGGTAATATCAAAACAGTAAATTAAGTAGATCTTTTTATTACCATCTGAACTGAGAACAAAAACAGCAAAATGCAGGCCTATGACTAACATCTTCAGTTTTTTGTCCTTGAACCATAGAATCATATAGGTTTATCATACTAGGGAGAGCCTGAAGCAAAACGGGATTTAAAAGAGATTTAGATTTTTAAAAACCTTGCAAATGCTGAAAGCTTATCACATGAAATGAACCCCAAAGTGAAATAACGTGAATTTAAACTGAATGTAAAGCAGAGAAAAAGTCAGCTTTTTATTTTTGGGAAGTTCTGAAAGTAAAAAGCTGATGTTTTCTCTGCTTTACATTCAGTTTAACTTCACATTATTTCACTTTAGCAGTGACGCCGTCTGATAAACTTCCTGCATTTGCGGGTTTGTTAAAATTTAAATCTAGTTTAAATCTCATATTTCTTCGGGATCTCCCTAGTGTGATAAACTCCATAGAGGTGGAAGAGGCCACAAGAGCAGACCACAAGGTTGGTGTCACCCAGAGCAATAACTCATGGTGTCATCCCCCCCCCCAATTGAACTCCCATTTCACACCATACAGAATCCTTAGTCATGTTTTTTTTTTTTGCACTAATGTTACTTGTAAATCCTAATTCCCAGATACCACTGAATGTCATGCTAATCTTTGTGACATAAACAACTAGAATCATAGAATCATAGAGTTGGAAAGAGATAGCCAAGGATCATCCAGTCAACCCCCTTGCCATGCAGCAACTCACAATCAAAGCACACTCAACAGATAGCCATCCAGCCTCTGCTTAAAAACCTCTAAGAAAGGAGACTCCACTCCACCCAGGGAGTATGTTCCACTGTCAAACAGCCCTTACTGTCAGGAAGTTCCTCCTAATGTTGAGGTGGAATCTCTTTTCCTGTAGCTTGCATCCATTGTTCCGGGTCCTGTTCTCTGGAGCAGCAGAAAACAAGCTTGCTCCCTCTTCAATATGACATCCTTTCAAATATTTAAACAGGGCTATCATATCACCTCTTAACCTTCTCTTCTCCAGGCTAAACATCCCCAGCTCCCTGAGTCGTTCCTCATAGGGCATGATTTCCAGACCTTTCACCATTTTAGTCGCCCTCCTTTGGACACGCTCCAGTTATGAAAAATTATACCTTTAGATTACAGTATCACACACCCACAGCCTCAGTGTATTTACTTATATAGTGGAGAGGTGGTTAAAATGTGATTTTAAAAAATATATTTTAACAAATAAAAATAATTTTATTTTTTTTTAATTTTTATTTTTAATTTTTAAAATATTTCTGGGGCCTCTCCTTTCTCCCCCCCCCCCCCAACTTGGGCTTGACCCTACCATCTCTTAAAGCATTTCAAAGGGAAGCAGGTGACTGCTACAGCCTATTTCTGCCAAAAAGGAAGGTGATTTACTGCAGCGGGTGACGCCACTGGATGGCAGTTAAAGTCGGATCAGACGGGATTATTTCTGCAGTGTGGAGGCAGCCACCACCGATTTTCCCCTTCCTGATCCTCAAGGGCTCCTTATCCCCCAGGAGACCTGCCCTGAAAGGCTGCTGTGACGAGGAAAGCTGGAAATAGCCACTGGCCCAGTTCCTCCCTCCCTCCCTCCTTGGCCCAGATCCCAGGCAAGCATCAGAGCATCATCATCATCATCAGAGCATCACCATCATCAGAGCCCGCCTTGGACCTATGAGCTCAAGCCGCAGGAACTGCAGGGAGGCTGGGAAGGAGCATCACGAGCTTCCTCCTCCTCCTCCAGTGCTTAGAAACCCTCGTCCCCTTGTTGCTGTAAACAAAGCAGGGGCTCCTGGCCATCGCCTCCTCTTGGGGGGGAGGCTCTGGGCTTCCCTTGCAACCAAAGAGCAAAGGCATCTTCCAACTCCTGCTCCGGGAAACCTCCTCTGCCTCTTCCCGCAGTTCCCTGGCAGCCTCCCAAAAGGAAGGAGGAGAAGACTAAAGCTCCCCTGGCTCAGGACCAGGCTGGCCAGACGTCCTCCTTTCCCAGGACAGGATCCCGGCCTTCTGTCCCCAATCTCCCCCCCCCCCCTTTTATTTATATTTCTATAGGGAATGTGTTTATATGGAGTGCGTTTGAGCTTTTGTTTTGGCATGTCAGACTGAAAAAAGCCTCTCCTGCATTTTGAATGTCCTCCTTTGTGGTGAGGACATCTGGTCGCCCTGCTTATATTCCAGGAGGGATTCCAAAATGTCTTCCCTTTTAAACATGCCTAAGAAGCATGAATTTATATTTCTAGGGAGTGTGTTGAGCTTTATTGTTTTGGCATATCTGATTTTTCCCCTACAATGTCCTACATTTTGCGGTGCCTTGTCCTCCTTTGTGGTGAGGACATCTGGTCACCCTGGCTGGACAGAGTGAGCCTTGCCAGAGGATTTCCCCTTCCATCCCTCCCTTCTTTCTCTGTTGGCCAGCAACCATTTTTGTGTGGGTGTGTTGTGTGCTTTCAAATCATTTCCAACTTATGGTGACCCTAAGAGGGGCCTATTATGGGTTTTTCTCGGCAAGATTTGTTCAGAAGCAGGTTACCATTGCCATCTTCTGAGGCTGAGAGAGTGTGACTTGCCCAAGGTCACCCAGTGGGTTTCATGAAACCAAACCCTGGTCTCCAGAGTCATAGTCCAACGCTCAAACCACAACACCACACTGGCTCTGTAATGTCTCATTTCTGGGACATTCTATTAATAATAAGACTGACCCGAGATGCTCAGATCAGAGCCGTCTTTTGGAAGGACTAGAGAGAAAAAAAGTTGTTACTACAATTATTACACAACCACCCAGTTCATCTACGGAGCGGGCCCTGCCATGATTCAGCGTCTCGTGATCATGTTAAATCTGAAACGTGCAGAATATTCCACAGCTCCGGACATTCCTCCCTCCCATCAAGGCTTGAAGGAAGGAGGTTAGGTTATATTTTCCATATGGACGGGACATGTGTGGTATTCCTTCCAGACCAAAAGCTTTCACACAGAAACAATTCCACTACAGAGTCAGGAATTTATTTATAATAACAATAAAGGTGCGTTCCCATGGCAATAATTTGCATGGTTTAGATTACATACTATAAACTTAGTTTATTGGTCTCCCTCTTTTCTTCTTCTTCTTCTACTTCTTCTTTTGCCTCTTCAGCTGCTCCATGAATAGATGCTCCAGAAATAGAGTGGAAATGCAGTTCTGTTATGGAATCAGGTCATACCTGGGTTGCCTCCAGATGTTCCCCGCTGTTTGAAGAAGTGTTCTGCTTGACTCAAAAGTCTGCTGTCTCATCAGATACATTTCTTTCAGTAAAATACATCCTCTGAACCCACTATCGGTTCAGAAGGTGATGTTTTCAAGCACATGGGAAATCTGGACTACATGATACCATAATGTGACTGTCTGCAGTTGGAAGCTGAGGCTATTGCTTTCAGTTTTATTCTGTGTTTCTTGAAGGCTGAAGTAGCATTATGGACAATGAACTGAAGACAACAATTTAAAATTTCAACTGTCTCATTAATTTGGATACTGTCTTAATTATGTCAATAAAGGTATTTAGCTGCTTTCAGTTGTATGTAAGGGTGGTTCTTTAAGAGAAGAACATTAAGCACATAGGAGATGTCTCATAGTTTAATAAATGAATTTGATATTTGCTTAATTCAAATCTTCACATTCCAAGCAAGACAGTCAAGGAGCTGACAGCAGGGGTGGGAGAATGACTCTCAAAAGGTTTTGGATTTTAATTCCCAGAAACATCAGGTAGTAATAAGGGATTATGGGAGTTATAGTCCAAAAGATCTGGAAGCCCAAATGTTTTCACCCCTGGACTATGAGCTCCTGACGCAACGTGAACCATCCTCCCGCTGTTAATATAAACTACTGTAGTTTCCTTCTGATTCCCCACAAATCAAGGAACTTGTGTGTGTCGCCATGAAGCTAGATTTTATATAGTGATCCCTCCCCATTTGCTGGGATTAGGGGTGAAGGATGCCATGAATATGGAAAAACCAAAAGTTAAAAAAAAACACTATTCTTTTCACCTGAGAGAACATCTCTCTAGGAATCTCGAGGTCCTCCAGGGCAACTCTATGGTCAACATCTGCCAGACACTGATCACAGAATCATGCTGGAGGACCTACAAAATGCTTAGAGAAGTGTTTTCTCAAGGAACTTCTAGGTTCTCTAGCAGAACTCTATAGTCAACTTCTAGCAGAGTTGAGCTGGAGGACCTAGAGACTCCTAGAGAGAACACATTTCTCCTAGCTCTTTAATCGTAAGAATATGCAGGTGCCAACATGACCTGGCTTTCCTCCCCCCATCTGCTTTGTCTTTGGAAATTTTTGCCTCATAAAAAGAGCTGGAGATTTCAAAGGACTGCAAATTTTGTCACCTTTTAGTTGGCCTACTTAAAGATATTACACTGACAGGGATTTTGGAATCTCCTGTCATAAGTCCCCTGTGACCTCAGAAACAGGTTTGAAACCTCTGAGCTATCCATTGCATCTGTTTGAGTAAATGGCATGTGAGCGACAGTGTTAGGTCTTTCACCTTCATTTGAATGTATGATTAATACAAGGTGAAATGCTGACCCAGCTGGAAATGAACTGAAGTGTCGTAACTTTACCTACCATAGAGTCATTGATTTATTTTCCCCTTGCGTGAACTAGAACAACCCCAGCTACTTCACATGGGGATTGCCTTTAATTAGACCTGCTTTTCATTGTAACCTAGTCTGCCACTCCCAGCATTTCCCACAGCACTGGCTGTGCTGACTAGGAGTGATGGGATTTTCAGCTTAACAACATCTGGCCCACCCCTGTTCTAGAAAGTTTTAAATTAAATCATCTAAATAAATGAGAAAATAATTATTTTCTGTAGGTACACTTTCATGTTATATTGTCATACTTCTGAAGATGTCAGCACCTTCATTGCTCATTTCTGTGAACTTTATCACACGGGAGGAATTTCTCTCAATTTTGAATGAAAAGAAAGTGGGGTCAGAACGCATTTACGTGAATTCGCTAGTTCACCGAATTTATGTCAGTGCGAATTGCATTCAAACTGACTTCCCATTGCCTGAAAATAACATGCCATTGCCTGAATTTGCGTGTGGTAGTCTATCACGTAATAACGTTAAACCCCATGATTGCGTTCAGATTGCCATTGGATTATACTTCCAATTTCCCTTGTATGATAAACTTCTGTGTTGCTCTTCTATTATTATACCCAGAAAAACTGAAATGGTAAGGATAGCAACAGCATAGTACAGGAGGCGCTCCACTGGAGTTAGGGGCACAGGGACCCCATGAAAGTGGGAAACGCACAAATACAAAAACATTTTTTTTAACCTGAGAGAACACCTTTCTAGGAATTTTTAGGTCCTCTACTGCAACTCTATGGAAAACATCTTCAGAAGTTGACCATATAATCATTGTGGAGGACCTACAGATGCCTAGAGAAGTGTTTTCTATGGTAATCTCTAGATCCTCCAACACAACTCTGTGGTCAACTTCTGGCAGAATTGCATTGGAAGACCTAGAGATTCCTAGGGAGAACATATTAGTCAAATCCGCAGATAATCAGATCTGAAAAAGTCAAAGCCACAAATGGGGAGGGACAACTGTAGAATAGAGTAGAATCTGTGGACTTGCAACCTATGGAACAAAGAATTTTAAAAGGTTATCCTGAAATATCTTTATTATCTAACAGTCTGGTCCTGTGTAAGTGAGACTTACTTCTAGCTAATCATACATAAGATTGCAGCCTAAGATAAAGAATGATGATACAAAGATGTAAATAAAAGAATCTTGTAACATAAGTTGTAACATAGGCTTTTTGTAGACTTTGGGGCTCTGCAGACTGTCCCAAAGGGGCCGCTTCTTTTTGCACCAGATCGGGGCCCTGGCAACCTTGCGCCGCAGCCCCGATCCGGCCTTTCGCAAAAAAGGAGCCACCAAAAGCAGGTCCTTTTTGCGCCCCCGAAAGGGTTTCATAGCCACAGTGGCACGGCTGTATGGTGCCCCTTTGGCACTGTGTCATCTGGACGCAGCGCCAGAGGCACGTCTGGAGCGGCACACGGCATCAGGGCGCACTGGAGGGGTGGAATCAGGCGTGTGTCGTCAGGATGCTGCACCCCAACTCTGCCCCCAGGCCAGCCTTTCAGGCCAGTCTGTAAAGGCCCTTTATCTACTTCCTCAGAGGAAGCAAACCAAGTCCAAGAAAGCTTATGCTACAATTTCTTTTGCACAGTTCATCTCAAAGGTGCTACAAGATCTCTTGGCATACTGATATTGCAGACTAACAGGGTGATCTCTCTAGATGTAAATGGGTAGAGATAAAGCAATTTGCATATTATTTAATGCCAATAAAAATGAAACTGATGTAACTGAAAGGAGACATATGCACTTACTGAGTTTCAGTCCACACTTGCAATGACTAATATTCATATTAGAAAATGTTTGGCTGCAAACCTGACATTGTTGACTGGAAGTGGAAACAGTGTGATTATGTACTCATAGTTAGCTTTGCCAGATCAGCTCATTTTACCAAAGACAGACGTGCAGGATGGCAAAGGGAGTTCATAAAACAGATTGTCCCTTTTATTTCTGCAATGATAAAATGGGGAAAATGTTAACTGAGGATTGTAGCAAAAATGAATGCGATTAGGACTGCATGGCGTACAATAGCAGCAAACTTTGGTAAGAATTAAAAAGACGTTAATCTCATAATAATTATTGTTCTGGATGGACCTTGGTGGAGAGCCATGAGGCTTAGTGGTTTGAGTGTTGGACTATGACTCTGGAGACTAGGGTTCAATTCCACACTGGGCCATGGAAACCCACTGGGTGACCTTGGGTGAGTCATACACTCTCAGCCTCAGAGGAAAGCAATGGCAACCCCCCTCTGAATAAATCTTGGGGGAAAAAACAGGTTTGTTTTAGGGTTGGCATAAGTCAGAAACAACTTGAAGGCACATAACAACAACAACAACAACAACATCAACAACAACAACATGGACCTGGCTGTCAGAAAAGGGAAAGATTACATGCCCTGGCTCAATGCTATGGAATTTTGGGAAGTATAGTTGGTTCTGACACCAGAGCTTTGCCTTGATAAGATGGGGAAAATGTTATCTGAAGATTGTAGCAAAAATGAATGCTGAGATTAGAATCATAGACTCATAGAATTGTAGAGTTGGAAGAGACTTCAAGGGCCATCCAGTCCAACCCCTGCCATGCAGGAACTCCCAGTCAAAGCATCCCTGTCAGATGGCCATCCAGCATCTGTTTGAAGACCTCCAAGGAGGTTTACACTCCCAGGGAGTGTGTTCCCATGTCGAACAGTCCTTACTGTCAGGTAATTCCTCCTAATGTGGAGGTGGAATCTCTTTTCCTGAGCTTGCATCCATTGTTCCAGGTCCTGTTCTCTGGAGGCAGCAGAAAACACAAGCTTGCTCCCCCCAATATGACATCCCTTCAAAGTATTTAACCAGGGGCTATCATATCATAACCTTCTTTTCTCCAGGCTAAACATCCCCAGCTCCCTAAGGCGTTCCTCATAGGACATGGTTTCCAGACCCTTCACCATTTTAGTTGCCCTCCTTTGGATATGCTCCAGTTACTCAATGTCCTTTTTGAATTGTGGGGCCCAGAACTGGACACAATATTCTAGGTGGGGCCTGACTAAAGCTGAATATAGTGGCACTATTACTTCCCTTGATCTAGACACTATACTTTTATTGATGCAGCTTAAAATTGCATTGACCTTTTTAGCTGCCGCATCGCACTGTTGACGCATGTTCAACTTGTGGTCTACTTGGACTCCCAGATCCCTTTCACATGTAGTCTCAT
>NC_056522.1:339565866-339626790 GCF_019175285.1 Sceloporus undulatus
TCAGCCAGGTGTCCCCTCCCCCATCCTATATCTGTGCATTCATTTTCTCCACCCTAAGTGGAAAAAGTACCTTAAACTTCTCCTGTTGAAATTCATTTTGTTAGCCCGCTTTCTAGTCTATTCGGTCATTTTGAATTTTGATCCTGTCCCTCGGGGGTATTAGTGCGACTCCTAATTTGGTGTCATCTGCAAATTTGATAAGTATGCCCCCAATTCGTTATCCAAGTCATTGTAAAGATGTTGAATAGAACTGGGCCCAGGACAGTGCATGGTCTACAATAGCAGCAAACATTGGTCAGATGTATAAAACAACACATTCATCCCTCATAATAATACTGTTCTGGATGAACATTGATGCCAGAACAAACTACACTTCCCAGGATTCCCATAGCTTGAGCCTGGCAGTTAAAGCGGTGAAAACTGGATTATTTGTGCAGTGCGGAGGTAACATATTCTTGTTAGATGAGACTGGGAAGGGGAGATGTCCTCTGTAGGCAAATGCAGAAGCATGCAAATTTGGTGAAATAACATATCAGCGCAGGATAGACATTTCATGATGAAGAAAAGAGGTGTTGAGCCGATCCTAAGTAGTAGTACTTGTGAAACCTTGAAACCAGTGGTATTATTAAGGTTGCCATCACCCGGTGCAGTAACCATGGTGTAACCTCCCCTCCCCCATTGACCCTCCTTCCATCCCACACCATACAGAATCCTTAGTAATGTTTATTTGTACTAAGTTACTTATAAATTGTAATCCCATACCACGTATTACCAAATGCAATGGCAATAGTGTGACTAAAACTACATATCATACAGAAAGTGTAAAGGTATTTAAAAAAGGTAAAGGTAAAGGTTCCCCACTGACATGGTTTGTCCCTATTATGGAAGCAAACAGGCAGAAATCGATAGATCTGTGAAGGAGTACAGGAAAAATTGACAGCACACCAACGCAAGATGTTAAGCTGATCATTGGAGACTGGAAGGCAAAAGTTTGACGCAAAGAAGAACCAAAAACCAAAAACAGATTCGGATTACAACAAAAGAAATGAAGCAGATGAGCGTCTGATAGATTTTTGTGAAGCCAATAACCTGTTCATTTGCAAACACATTCTTCTTGCATCCAGAAAGAAGGATATGCAACATGGACATCACCAGAGGGTCAACACAAAAACCAAATAGACTATATAACTGGAAGCAAAAGATGGTGGAACTCTATACTGTGGCCAGGACTAGACCAGATGCCACTGTACACAGATCACAAATCATACAGTAAGACTCAAAAAGAAAACAAAACCAGTGATTATACCAAATACAGTATGATCCGACTCATGGTGACCCTTCCTAGATGCATTTTCCTCTGCTGCGAATTGGGTGATTCTTCTACTGTGACTAAAGATGGTACTGATGCTGCAAAGAGGTTTACATTGTTTCTTGTCTTGTGGGCTGCCTTGAGCCGTGTTAATAATAAGAATAAATACTTATTTATTTATACCCTGCTCTTCAGCCAAGGCTATCAGGTTAGATCCGGTGATGAGGCATCTGCAGAGTCCAATTCCCTGTTCTCCACTGCCGTGCCCAGATCCTGCAAGCCCCTGCCCATACCCCTGATTTAGTTGTGGTCTTCCTCTCTTTCTTCTACCCTCTCTCCTTTCCTGCATTATTGTCTTTTCAAGTGATCCATGTCTTCTCATTATGTTGGCCAAGTATGATGATCTCAACTTGATCAGCTTTGCTTCTGAGGGCAGGGAACCGTCTAAATAATAATAATAATAATATAAATAATAATATAATAATAATATTGTAAGCTGGCTCTGAGCGCTTTAGGGCTGAAGGGCGGGGTATAAATACTGTAAATAGATAATAAATAAATATTGTATGTTATTATGTTGGTAATCTTATTTATTATTCTATGAAAACAAATAAAAGGAAAGATGGTGTGTGTTGTTGTTTTGTTGTGTCTCTCGCTGGCTTGTGGACCATGGAGGGGAGGTTCCAGGTCCTTTAACCAGGCGTCACTCCAGAGCGTGGCCACAGCGCACTAAAAGGGAGCAAACCCCAACAGCCACCCTCTCCGCCTGGGCTCCCCCTGCTGCCTGCCTCCCTCCTCCTAGGCACGCGCCGGTCCTTTTGGCCACAGCCCTGGGAGCCCTTCCCGGCAGTCACACCCCTGGACAGGATGTATGCCTTATAGGATATTTACGTCAGTGGGTTTCCCGGGCTTAGGCTGAACCATTCGTCGCAGAGCCGTCGGGGGGGGAGTTTAGTATTGCTGGTGATGGTGATTGACAACTGCTTTCCTGATTCCCCCCCCCCCCCAAATAACCGGGGACTTTTCTTTTCTCATTTCTTATTAGGCACCCTGACTTTTTTTTAGTGGAAGGGATTTTTGTGTAGCTGAGAGGGGGAAGAATGCTCACAGCTGAATGGGGGTCACACACAGAGAGAGACACAACCCCTTCCCGGATGGACCCCCCGATTGTGAGTAGATCCCATTTCACAAAAAAAAGTTTCTGCGCAAGAGGATTAAAAGGCGCGGTGATCCCTCTCGTTTTTTTGACATCACCAGATGGTCAACACAAAAACCAAATAGACTATATAACTGGAAGCAAAAGATGGTGGAACTCTATACTGGTGGCCAGGACTAGACCAGATGCCAACTGTAGCACAGATCACAAATCATAACAGTAAGACTCAAAAAGAAAACAAAACCAGTGATTATACCAAAATACAGTATGATCCGACTCATGGTGACCCTTCCTCAGATGCATTTTCCTCTGCGCAAATTGGGTGATTCTTCTACCTAGTGACTAAAGATGGTACTGCATGCTGCAAAGAGGTTTACATTGTTCTTGTTCTTGTTGGCTGCCCTTGAGCCGGTTAATAATAATAATAATAATACTTATTTATTTATACCCTGCTCTTCAGCCAAGGCTATCAGGTTAGATCCTGTGGATGAGGCATCTCCAAGAATCCCTGTTCTCCACTGCCGTGCCCAGATCCTGCAAGCCCCTGCCCATAACCCCCCTGATTTAGTTCGTGGTCTTCCTCTCTTTCTTCTACCCTCTACCTTTCCTAGCATTATTGTCTTTTCAAGTGATCCATGTCTTCTCATTATGTGGCCAAAGTATGATGATCTCAACTTGATCATCTTTGCTTCCTGAGGGCAGGGAACCGTCTAAATAATAATAATAATAATAATAATAATAATAATAATTGTAAGCTGCTCTGAGCGCCTTTAGGGCTGAAGGGCGGGGTATAAATACTGTAAATAGATAATAAATAAATAATTGTATGTTTATTATGTTGTAATCTTATTATATTATTCTATGAAAACAAATAAAAAGGAAAGATGGTGTGTTTGTTGTGTCTCCTCTGGCTGTGGACCATGGAGGGGAGGCCCAGGTCCCTTTAACCAGGCGTCACTCCAGAGCGTGGCCACAGCAGCACTAAAAGGGAGCAAACCCCAACAGCCACCCTCTCCTCCGTGGCTCCCCCTGCTGCCTGCCTCCCTCCCTCCTAGGCACGCGCCGGTCCTTTTGGCCACAGCCCTGGAGCCCTTCCCGGCAGTCACACCCCTCTGGACAGGATGTATGCCATATAAGGATATTTACGTCAGTGGGTTCCCGAGCTTAGGCTGAACCATTCGTCGCAGAGCGTCGGGGGGGGGGGGGGTTTGGTTTGCTGGGGGGGGGGGTTGACAACTGCTTTCCCTTTTTTCCCCCCCCCCCCCCCAAATAACCGGGGACTTTTCTTTCTCAATTTTCTTATTAGCACCCTGACTTTTTTTTAGTGGAAGGGATTTTTGTAGCTGAAGAGGGGGAAGAATGCTCACAGCTGAATGAGGGTCACACACAGAGAGAGACACACCCCCTTCCCGGATGGAACCTCCCGATTGTGACGTAGATCCCATTCACAAAAAAAAAGTTTCTGCCGCAAGAGGATAAAAGGCGGCGGTGATCCCTCTCGTTTTTTACTCCAGCAGCAGAGCTCAGAGGCAGAGGAATAGGAAGAAGAAGAAGCCTAACGCTTGCCTACTCTAGGAACCCCTTAGTGGGGGTTATCGATTATTGGCTTGTTGATTATTATTGGCTTGTTGATTATTATTGGCTTGGTGCTGCTCCGAGATGATGTACCAGGGCTTCACCACCGCCGACTACGAGGCCTCTTCCTCCCGCTGCAGCAGCGCTTCTCCGGCCGGGGACAGCCTCACTTACTACCCCTCTCCCGCCGACTCTTTCTCCAGCATGGGATCGCCGGTCAACCCGCAGGTGAGCAGGGGGATCGGGCTATAGGTCCTATAGGGTGACTAGGCAGTCCTCCTTTTCCCGGACCTGTCATCCCTTCCAGCTTCGGGATCATCCCAAAACGTCTACCCTCTTTTTTTATTTGAAGCAGGGCTCTCTCTGTACTGGGAGAGAAATAATAATAATAGAGGTATGGAAATGTAGGTGTTATTGCTGCTGCTAATGATGATGATGATGAGCATAGGCCAAGAAAGCTCCAGGATAGGTTCTCGCTTTAGGGTCAGAAATGACTTGAAGGCACACAACAACAAGAAGCAAAAGCTTGACTCTATGTTTAGACGGAAGGTTTGAAGCTTTGGTTTTTTGGAGATGTCTGACATTTTCCCCTCTCCAATTTTGCGGTTGCCTCGGCCTCTTTTGAGGTGAGGACCTCGGTTCTCTCAGGGAGAACCCCTCTTGTTTACTCTGAAGTGGATGACAAGATTATTATTATTGTTGTTGTTGTTGTTGTTGTTATTACATAGAGAGATCTTGTATCCCCTTTGAGTCTCACTGAAAGAAAGAAATTGGCAGCAGGAGCTTTGGAAGACTCGAGTCTGCTTCCTCAGATGCATTTAGTGGAGTGGAAACCAGGGACAGGACTATATATGCCATTGGTATAGGAGGATGTCAATTCCAATTACAGACCCGTTGTGTGTGGAAATGAAGTTGCAGGAATAATAATAATAATAATAATAATAATGATGATGATGATGAAAGCAAGTGCAAGAGCAGGGTGAGCAGAGGTCCTCCAGTCAAGGAGGGCAATAGGGAAATGTAAGGCCTCCCAGAGAAACTGAGGACACTCTCCTAGAAAAGCCCCAAACAGTGTCAGTTCATGGACCTCAATGCCAACGCTTCTCAGTGATGCTCCAAAACTGGAGGGCCTCAGGGACAAAAGGAGGACAAGTCCGGGAAAAGGAGGACAGCTGGTCACCCTGGGCAAGAGCCATTCCCGGTCTCCACCTCCTGGACCTGAAATGGCTGCTTTGATACATCTCCCCCCAAAAAGTTACCTTAGGGGTTATATATTGATACCATACTAATACCTCCCATACTTTATGGATCACTTATTGATAAAGGACTGACAATATAGGACACTGATGATAGTGTAAAACTGTACATAGTATCACCAGTGTATTATAAGGCCATTCCTTTGTGATGGTGGGGAGGATCATGGTGTGTGTATGGGTTTTCTTTTGGGGGGGGACTGACCTGCGAGATGATGCCTTGCGAGGATGAAGAGGAGGAGGAGGAGGGGGGGAGCCTAACTTTGGAGCCGATGCGTAAAGCAGCTTCATTGATAAAAAAGAGAGAGCGGCGGCTTCATTCAGGAGACTCCGGAGCAGCGCTTGCGTCATTGCTGACGTCAGAGATATTTATAACCAGCCTCCATGTGACGAGGAGAGACGTCCGAGCCAAGCTGGCCCCGGGGAATGCAAGCGAGATGGGCGCCTTGGTGTCCACATTGGGTGGACAATCCGGTTTGAAACCGCTTCCACTGCCTTGGCTCCAGGCTATGGAATTTTGGGCAGGGTGCCACAACAAACGACCCTGCCCAGAATTCCATAGCCTGGAGCCAAGGCAGTGGAAGCGGTTTCAAACCGGATTATCTTCCCAGTGCAGACACTGCATTGTTTGTTTAATAAAACCCTAACCCACCCTTTTTGTCCCCTTTCAGGATTTCTGCACCGACCTGGCTGCTTCCAGTGCCAACTTCGTGCCCACCGTGACGGCCATCTCCACCAGCCCGGATTTGCAATGGATGGTCCAGCCCACCCTCATCTCCTCGGTGGCTCCTTCCCAGGCTCGGCCCCATCCCTACGGGCTCCAGGCCCCGCAAGCAGGACCCTATTCCCGGCCAGGGATGCTCAAGGCGGCCGGGAGCCGAGGGCAAAGCATCGGACGGAGGGGCAAAATGGAGCAGGTGGGCATCAGGGGGGCATTTGGAAGGACTTGAAGACATTGAAGAATATTTGGCCATAGAGAATCATTGGGGAATACTTATCCATAGAGAGATATAGGGAATATTTGCCCATAAGAGACATGAGGAAACATTGGAGATATTTCCTATATGTTTCCCTATGGCCAAGTATGGTTTCTCTATCGAAATACAGGGGTGGCCCCATTTAATTGTAATAGGTTTTTAAGGGTGTTTTTACTGTGTGAGCCGCCGCCTTGGGTCCCTCTCTGGGAGAAAGGCGGAATAGATATGAAACGAAATGATTCCTTGAAGGGAAAAGGGGGTTTATGAAGGCCTTTTGGAAGCCAAGGAGCAGCTTGAGACCCGTAGAAAAGGAGGAGTCCGGCTCTTTTGCTGGAGAATGAATGCCCTTGGAGCCCGCTTTAACTGCCACGGCTCCCTGCTGTGGCATCCTGGGATTTGCTAGGGGCACCAGGGCTCTCTCTCTCTTTGGCAGAGAAGAAGGAGGAGTGTCTCCCCAAAGGACAAGCCCCGCAAGGCCAGAGCCTTTGGCTTGGACTGTAGACTAAGGCGGCAGAACATCACTCCTTGGAGCCTTCTCTTGCGGCGGAGCAGGAGGCGCAGGGCAGGGCTCGGGGTTCAAGGGGAGGCCCCTTCTGGAGACTGACCTCCTTCTCTCCTTCCTTCCTTCGCTGCAGCTGACGCCCGAAGAGGAGGAAAAGAGGCGAATCCGGCGGGAGAGGAACAAGATGGCAGCTGCTAAGTGCCGCAACCGGAGAAGGGAGCTCACCGACACTTTGCAAGCGGTGAGTGAGTGAGTGGACCCCGAGGAGCCCCGGGCTGCCTCCTCCTCCCCCTCGCCTTCTTTCCCTCCCTCCTTCCTTCCTTCCTTTCTCTTCCTCTTCCCCTTCCTCCTCTTCTTTCTCTTCTTCCTCCTTCCTCCTCTTCCCCTTCCTTCCTTCCTCCTTCCTTCCTGCTCGGGGCCTGGCCCTAACCTCTCCTTGCTTCCCTTCCTCAGGAGACGGACCACTTGGAGGAGGAGAAGTCTGCGCTGGAGGCGGAGATCGCGCAGCTGCTGAAGGAGAAGGAGCAGCTGGAGTTCATCCTGGCCGCCCACCGCCCGGCCTGCAAGCTCCCCGAGACGCTCCGCTTCCACCAAGACCTGACCCTCGCCAACGCCGCCGCCTCCCCGCTGGGGCTTCTGTCCGGAGGCCCCTCGGAGGAAGAGGCAGAGGAGGAGGAGGAGGAGGCGATGGAGGCCTTGGCGCTGCGGGGGGAGGCCAAGGCCGAGCCCCTGGAGGACTTCTTCCTGGGGCCGCCCTCGCGGCGGGTGCCGGACGCGGTGGAGCTCTCGGGGGGCTCCTCGTCCTCCTTCTACGCCGCCGAGTGGGAGGCCCTGGGCCCGGCCTCGGAGCTGGAGCCGCTCTGCACCCCGGTGGTCACCTGCACCCCGGGCCCCTGCCCCCCCGCCGCCGCCTCCTCCTCCGGCGCCTACAGCTCGGCCTTCGCCTTCACCTTCCCCGAGAGCAGCGAGGCCTTCCCCAGCTGCGCCGCCGCCCACCGCAAGGGCAGCACCAGCAACGAGCCCTCCTCCGACTCCCTCAGCTCCCCCACGCTCCTCGCCTTGTGAGGCGCCCACCGCTGCTGCGCGCGCTGCATGGAGCCCCCAACCAGGAACCGAGGCCTCCCAGCTGGGATACAGCAAGGCAGCCCTCCTTTAGGGAGCTCTCTCTGCCCTGCCGCCGGAGCCAGGGCCTGCGGAGACCTCGACTCTTCTTCCAGAGATGTAGCAAAAACCGCATGGAATGTGTCTGGTCCCTGCCTCCCTCCCTTCTGCCTCCCTCAGGACTGCTCTCCTCCCCCTCCTCCGCCTCAGCTGGGCTTAGGACCCCAGGAACAACACAACCACAAAAACACTACCCTTTTCCCTGAGAGGACACCTCTCTAGGAACCCCTGGGTCCTCCAGTCCAACTCTGTGGTCAGCACCTGCCAGACATTGACCATAGACTTGCACCAGAGGAGCCACCAAGGCCTAGTGGAGCGCTCTCTCTAGGAGTCTCTGGGATGGTCCTTCGGTGCCGCTTTTGGTTAAAGTTGACCATAGAGTTGCGCTGGAGGACCTAGATATTCCTAGAGAGGACACATTAGTAAAATCTGTGAATAATCAAATGGGGGGACGAGCGTAGTCATTTTGTAGCATGTTCAACATGGCTGGGTTTGGGTTTACTCTCCCTCCCTCCCTTCCCTTTCCCCTCCCTATACTCTTCACTAGCATTAATCTGTTGGTTTCATGACTGGGTTTTTTTAATCTGGTGCTGGGGAGGGAGTTGTCCTTCAGACTTTGTTATCTAGTGCAGCTGACTAACAATAACTACTACTACTACTACTACTACTACTGTGTTCCTGGCAATATCGTGTTTTGATAACTTAGCAACTGACCCAACTTTAACTGCTGGGGGAGGCAAAACAAGAAGGAGAAGGGGGAAAACGGACTTTCTAGTAGATCAATAAATAGCTACATTGTCCATGTACCATAATAGTTCTCCTTGTACAGTAGATCAATGTTCATCCGTAACTTTTAACTGATCATTACATTGTTGAAGTGGTCTGAATGGTTTGGCATAAGTTTTCCATGAAAACGTTTTTTTATTGTGTGTTTAATTTATTTATGGATATTTATATTTATTTTTGGGTTTTTTTTCTACCTGGAGGTATTGAGATGTGGATGGTGGGTTTGGATTTAAAAAATAATAACAATTAAGCATTGTTCGCTTACTGTTCAAGACACTGTCAATAAAAGCATTGGTTGAATGCTATCAAAGTCTCTGTCGTCTCTTTATAGCAAAAATTCTGAAATCGATAATATATATATATATATATATATATATTTATTTCGGACTATGTTGGGGAATAATATGAGACAATCCAGGTCCAAATCTGCCCTGGCTTTTCCAAGGGGTCAGGTGTAATGGTAAATGGCCCTGGTTTCAAGTCATATCCAGCCTAGATCACCTTATCTTGGGGTGTTCTTGGCAAGATTTGTTCAAAAGAGGTTTGCCAATGCCTTCTTCCCTTGAGGCTGAGAGGATGTGACTTGCCCAAGGCTACCCAGTGGGTTTCATGGCCCAGTTGGGAATCGAACCCTGGTCCCCAGAGTCATAGTCCAACACTCAAACCGCTGCATCACACTCCTGTAATACCTTTCAGATCCAACTGTTTGTTATTGAAATGTGTTGCACCTTTATGAGCCCTGTTCTGTGTGATTTTAAACAACAATTGCTTAACAGGCATCATTCCAGGGCCTTCTAACAGTCTAGTCCTCTGCATAAGTACATGGAAGCAAGTCCCAGTTTGTTCAGTAAACTTTACTCTCAAGTTAACATCCGTTGGTTTGGGGTTTTTTGTGGTTTTTTCAGGCTATGTGGCCATGTTCCAAAGAAGTTTCTTCCTGACGTTCCACCAGCATCTCTGGCTGGCATCTTCACAGAAGATACCAGCCACAGATGCTGGTGAAACATCAGGAAGAAAATCTTCTAGAACATGGCCACATAGCCTGAAAAACCCACAAAAAACTATGGATGCTGGCCATGAAAGGCTTGGACTTAATATCCATAGGGATTGCCACTTCAATTTTAAGTTTAAATAAACCTCATCAGCAATTTTGGTCAAGAACGGAGGGCTCAGTAATTCCCCAACAGGCAGCCAAATAACCCCATGATATAGTGGAGAAATGATACTTCCTTTAGGCTTGAGATTATTTCTGTTCAGATTTCTGTTCTTTCATCACATCAGGTTTCCTGTTTGTTTCCTTCTCCCCAAGTACATCTGACTTTGTTCTTTTAGCTTCATTGTTTCCTACATCTAAGCAGTCTTTCATTTTCCTCTGCCTTACATCTCTCATCTCTCCCTCAACTTCCCACACGCAGATGAAAAAAGAGTTTATTCACCCAAGAGACTTGGAGGGAATCTTGCAGGTTTTTCTTCTCCAGGTGTCTCCTAAGTTGAATAGCTGAGTGCTTTCTTGTACACAAGAGTTGCAACAAACTCAGTAAACGTCAGTTTAGATAAAGCTCCTACGCTGCCTAAAATTCACCACTGTATTAGTGTATGGCCCTGTTAACAACCTCTTAAATCATTCTAATATCAAAATTGGGTGGTAAATGCTGAAGGAAATAGAAACAGCCTAGGCCCCTGCGAAATAATGTGGTGGGATCACCAAGCCTAGGTGAGAGTTTAAGGTTTGCAAAGGTATATACTGCACATTCTTACAAACAAAACCTAAACCAGCAACCCAGTCCTGCAAACAAGCCACTGGCAATGCAGTTGCTCAGTAGCCATGGGATTTTGTCCTTTGGAAAAAGAAGAAATGGGAGCCTCTTTGAGGCTGGCTGGATTGCTGAGCAGGGGATCTCCTTTTAGATGAATTTAGGGTAGGTCCCATTGGGACACTTTAATAACAAGTCAGAGGCATGTGACAAATATTGCTTTCATTCAGCTACAAACCTTATGAATGAGAGGCACGCTGAATCAGTTAATCCAATAACAACCGAGATGGTTCTGAAAGTTATTGTTCCTTTCTCGATTAAAATAAACTAATACAATCACCACTTACGGCACAGTCAGAATATGCAGCATTAGTGCTACTCAAATAGAATTGTGTGTCCATATCAAAGCTCCCAGATGGACATTATAGCTACCTGGAAAAATCCTCTGTCTAGATACAGGCAAACAATTGCCATCATTTCCAGTTTAACCAGGCTGGCAATTTCACTGGAGCATTTATTACTGGTCACATTAAATGATAAATTGTAACTAAATCCCTTGCCTTATTTATCTTTTATTTGAGAGACATATTTCTAAATGGCGATCACTTTGCTAAGTGGTGATGCTTTGCTAATTTGACCTCTGTGTGGAAAAATCCCCAAATATTACTGTTCCACCTATCTCAATGGTCAAGCGCATAAGGGGGTAGTGTAGTTGTTTCATCCCAGTTCAAAACAGCTGGATCTCACCTTCATGTGTAGATGGGAGTAAGCATGTGATTCATACTACAGTGAAAACAGTTTGCAGGTAACAACATTAAGCAAAAATAAAGTTAGTCTTACAGACATAGCTTAATTTAATGCACATCTTCTAGTACAGAAAGCTGAAAATGAAGAATAAGGTGACTATACAGAACCAATAATACTTATATATAACTCTATCTGCTTGTTAATGGCTGACAATTCACAAAAAAAGAAAATAAAGTCTAGTAACCGAAGCATTAAAACATTAAATTAAGCTATACTTTATGGAAGTAAATCACACTGATGACTCTTGGGGAGGGATGAAAGTCCAGTGGAAGAACATGTGATCTGCATGCAGAGTCCACATGGAGCATGTGCTTTATTAATGAGCTATGGTTAATTCACCATTAAATGCACTTTAAGGGATCAGGTGCCAAATGGTGTGAAAGTGACTCTTCATGAACCGCTAGAGAGCTGCTGCCAGTCAGAGTAGAAAATGCTGGGCTGGATAGGTAAATATTAGATGCTTCCATCCTAATGACTTCCTGACACAGGAGTTCTTATTACTGTACTTATTTGCCAGGCCAGGGAACGTTTTGCCCTCAGTGAGCTGTCCTACACATCAATGTTAATTATGACAGATAATAGCTACTGTATGGAAGCACATGCATTCAAGGGCTCATCCATAAACAGTTTTCAGATGTTGTCTCAGTGCAGGAATCAATACAATCCTTTCTGAGCATTTACTTGCTAGCATCACAAATCCTATATTCATCCTTGTTTAAATAAAGTTACCAATCTCCTCTCCCCTTTAAACATCTAATTGGTACCCATGTAGTCATGTAGTCTGGCTTTTAAAAAGGTCTTGCAGCAGCAGAGGAAGATTGTAAACAGTAAGAATGGTATCTTTTTCAGTTGTTTTGAGGAGTCATTACGTGTCAGAACAGCAGTTTTACCTGTAATCCCATATTACTTTTGGGGGGGCTAAAATTCACATGGAAGTAAATATCACAATTGTCTCAATGAGTATCCACAATTGAGCTCCCCTAGTTATTTTCTTCCACATAGCCTTAGGACAAGAGAAAACATTAGCATTCCTTCAGCAGATAGGAAGCTACCTTACACCAAACAAACAACCTGTATAGTTCCAATACATTGAAGTATAGATGTCCTGTTATTTCAAACACATTATCACATAGCCACAGAACTGAGACTCTGAAGATCTAGAATGCAATTCAGAGATAACAGTTTAGTTCTCTGTGAATAACTTGCAGCTTGATGTTTTATGTGTTTAATCAAAGGTTGGGGATACTCATTTCAATTAAAATTACTTCTAAGTGCACATATAGGATTAACAAAAATTACAAAGCATAAGGCATGCTATGAGGTCTCTGAAAAAGGCACTGATGTCATAAAAGTAGTAATTATTAATGCAAAGGGATCTTATAGCATCTTTGAGACTAACTGAAAGAAAGAAATTGGTAGCACGAATGTTCATAGACTGGAGCCTACTTCCTTAGATGGATGTTATTTATTCATGCTATGAAAACATGTCTTTAAAGAAGTAGGCTCAAGTCTATGAAAGCTCATACTACCAACTTCTTTCTTTCAGTAGTCTCAAAGGTGTTATAAGATCCCTTTGCAATTTTCCAGACTTACTAGCTATGTCTTTTAATAGTAAATATGCATGCGAGAATGTATTCTATCTTCTTTTACATTTAGAAATCAGTATTACTAATTATTTCCCTTAGGGTTGGTATCACTACAACAGCATTGGTAAATGAGTAGAGATCGGAAATAATAATGTTAGGAAATAACCAGTAATACAGATTTGTACGTACAATAGCAAGTAAATAATGTTGAACGAATTGTTCCTTATAACTACAACTTTCCCCTCCTGCTTTGGATGGTGGGGTGGCATATTTATTTATTCTTCTGTTAATTTGCTAGAAGATTGATATTGAAGACCAGAGTAATGTCCACAAATTGTAATGTTTTAAAAATCAAATATTTATTATATTTTCATTTTATTTTATATTTCACCCACATTTAAATCTATTCAACATCAATTTTTTTATGATTCTTCATATTTCATGATCTTAAACTACTATATACTGAAAAGACTAAAGTATTTTAGTCATTAATTCAACATAAAGATTTTATATAGATATAGATATATATGGGATCTTAATTTTTTTGCGGCAAGTCCCTAGCCATCTTGCAGTCTTAAGAAGTTAGCATTCCAAGGTCTAACATATTCCATTACACACTCCTAGGATTCAACTCTATTTTCCTAATTTATATATATGATGATTATATTGATCAGTCTCTGAAGAACATAATTTTGCCCATAAAGTATTTATTTATGCTATAATAATTATGAATTAATGTGCTTCTTTTATACATTTTATATTGTATATTCTTATTCCTGCAACAAACATGTAAAGGTTTGGAATCTAAGGTAAATTAATAAAAGGAAATTCACAGGATAAACAGTTTCCCATATCTCCTACTTTCTTTTCAGATTTGCCAGTACCCCACACCGGGGAGAGACTACATTGACATGAGTCCATGGGAGACCTTTGTTAAAACTAAGCTTGGATATTCAACTCAGTTAATTTAAGGCAGATTATGAAACTAATTTTCCTGTCTCCTCCTCTCCTCTCCTCTCCGGGATAATTTGTTTCCCCTAGAAATGTTTGGGGCCAGGTCTTAAGCAACATGGGACAGTACAGAGACCATAGTTATGACAAAGATCTAGAGGTTAAACATAAATGAGATAAATCTGTCTTTGATTCTATAAGCACATATTTTATCCCGTTCAAAATAAATAGTCTATTTCTGCAGGTTTAAGTGAAACAGAATAGTTTTCAATATTAAAACATGTCTGCATATCACATTACCAGTCCTGTACCAGTGTTCTGAAGATGCTAAAGACAAATATGCAAGTGCAAATGTTTAACATCAGTGTGCTATCCTGTATATAAATGCTTATTTGAAAACATATGGATTTGGGAGTATTTCAAACAGTTGAGGCACTTGCCATGGGATATGTCCCAATCAGACTTTCTTAACTGGGGGGAAATACCTTATTCTTATATGTTGGAAACCAAATGTATGACTCAAATGTCCAGGAGAGGATAATGGATATCTGGCTAGTGGTAAGTTGAAATACAACTGTATATGATAAAGATTACAGGAATTTGACCATCCTTTTAAAATTGTTCTGATGTATTTGCTGTACTCCCATTTGTTAGATTTCCCTTGACACTTAGGTATGATACAGATTAGGAATAGGCAGACAGTAGATTGTGATCTATTGACAGATTTCTGAATGATTTTAGGAAGATCAGCAACCATTTCATTTCCAGGAGGAAGAAGAGGGGATGGAGGTGGAGACAGACTGCCGAAATGAAGAAGTGTGAGAAAAAGACAGGAGTCTACTTAATGGTACAGAAGGACTGTGAACTCAGTTCTGATAATAAAAATAAATGGTTGTGAATGTGTCCAAAGGTACATTTTTCTGCTCTTTAATTTTAAGTGTGTGTCCAGAACCCTGCTTAGCATCTTGCTGCTCTATGAGACATTTAAATAGTCTGAAGCTTGTCAATTCCTGATAAAGATTAAGTAATGAAATGAAGGGGGTTGTTATTTTTAAAGCCCTTATTTGTTACAATTATTTATTTGGTTTACCACATTTCTGTGCTACCTTTTAATGCAAACATTCTCAAGATAGTTTTAATAATTATAAAACAAAACTACAAAACAATTCAAAATGAAAAGGAACAAAAGCAAACCTAGCTGAATCCCAAATTTTGTGTACAACTATACCCCAAAAAACCCCCAATAATAAAATAATACATATCATAAAATAAAAAAATATTAAATACAATATATTTGTCTTTCCTGGGCTTTGTATTACAGGAAAAAAACATATATTAGAGAAGAATGATTTTAGTGCACTTGAAATTAGGATCAATACTGTTCTGCAAAGGAGCATTTGTTAATGTAGCCAAATGAAATTGTTAAGATCTAATGGGATTCTTATCATGGAAGAGATGTTGTGCTATGTTGTTGTGTGCCTTCAACTCATTTCTGACTTATGACAACTTCCAGACAAACGTATCACAAGGTTTTCAGGGCAAGATTTGTTCTGAGTGGTTTTTGCCTTTGCCTTCCTCTGAGACTGAGAGAGTGTGATTTGCCTAAGGTCATTCAGTTCCAGTGGCCAAATGAGCATCCGAACCCTGGTTTTCAGAGCTGTAGTCCAATGTTCAAAACAATACATCATGCTCTCTGTTGTATTATGTACAGACTCACACAAAAGCCCATGTGCAGTTGCATTCAAATCAGATTTCACCTTTCACTAACATAGTGCTCCACATCTGGAGGACTGGTATAAGGCACACTGGGTGGCTTTGTTCCAGTGATGGCACACTCCACGCACAAGCCAGTTTCTCTCATTGTTATGGAAGCAGCAGACAACACTGTCTACTGTAGGAGTATAGGAACCCCATTTATACATGGGACTCTGATTGAAATGACTACCTAGAACTGACAGATCACAACTGGCTGCCTTGAATCCCATTTTGGGAGAAAGGTGGGATATAAATCCAATAAAAGAAATAAATAAAAGAAATACAAGATGTATTTCTATACTAGGTTCTTGATAGGTCTTGTTAACTTCTCAACAAGCTAACAATTGTTTCTGCTGTATTTTTGCTGTAACAGTATTTAGTGCATGGCAGTTGGGAGGGAATGGATCCTGAATGGCAGATAGTTATTCTGGATTACTGATTAATTGCTCCAACTGAACCCCTGCACCCTTGCCTTGGCAACTGCAGGATGGAAGAACAAGGAACAATCTCTTACCTGTGTGTCCCACAATGTCCCTATTGCTATTGTTGTTGTGTGCCTTCTAGTAGTTTCTGACTTATGGCGACTCAAAGGAGAACCTCTCATGGGGTTTTCTGGGGCTGAGAGTGTGTGACATGCCCAAGGTCACCCAATGGGTTTCTATGGCTGAGCAGGGAAATGAATCTTATTTCCAGAGTCGCAGTCCAATGCTCAAACCATGACACCATGCTGGCTGTATTACTATATTTATTTATTCCCATCTTTTTGCCAGCCTAGGACTCCAGGCAGCTTACAAAAGTTAAAATAGATACAGCTTTAAAATTCATATGACAGAAAAGGTTAAGATATAAAGAAATAATAGAGCAGCGAAAGCATGGCCATTACAAATAACACTACCAATAAACAGTGCAGCACATTCTGAAAGGCTCTTTCCCGGCTGAGAGGGCGCCAGTCTAACTTCTTATAGGCAACCAGTCGCAGAATCTGAGGACAGCCATAGAGAAAGCACTCCCCCATGTTCCCACCAGATATACCTATGAAGGTGAGGTGACACAGTGAAGGACCTCCCCAGAAGATTTCAACATCCTCATATGGAAGAATATGGTCCTTGAGATAAGCTGTATCCAAGACATATAGGTTTTTATGGGTCATTACCAGCACTCTTGAACTGTGCCTAGAAAGAGGCCAGCAGTGAAAGGAGCCTTTGCAGCAAGGGATTTGGGTGTTCCCTGTGGCCAGCTTGGATTAACTGTGACTCTGCCACTCAGGGGTCATTGTTAAAATAACCCTACCAAACCATGTCAGCTATTTCACTGGTGGCATGTTCTATATGCATGTGAAGCATTCTGCCAATGCACTGTTAATGGTGGCAGGAGGAGATGTGACACTCTCCCTCCAGAGCAGGGCTTCTGCTGAATCCTGTAAAGGATGGGCAAATGTTAGGAGGCCTCATTGTATAGCATTGCCTCTCAGCTAGTGGATAGCTTTTTAAAACCATGCAGGGCTGGTTTTATGGGGGGAGGGGGGGGGGTTGGCTTAGATTGTGAAGCTGAAGGCTTTCATGGCCAGCATCCATAGTTTTTTGTGGGTTTTTCTGGCTACGTGGCCATGTTCTAGAAGAGTCTCTTCCTGACGTTTCACCTGCATCTGTGTCTGGCATCTTCAGAGATCTCTGAGATTTGTATTTTTATATTTTTATGATTTTAACTGTACAATTTTAATCGTTGTGCCTGACATATGTTAGCCGCCTTGGGCCCCACTTTGGGAGGAAGGTGGGATAAATAAACAGGCTGATGCCTAAGATGTCAAGTGAAGACGTCTGAGACTGTCCTTTATGGAAAAGGAATGAGAGGCTGCTCATTGTTCGATTCTAATTGGTCTCATAAGGATCAGGGCTCCTTTTAGTCCATCTGGGTAACAGAAAATAATGGTTTGGCTTGAGAAGGGCAGCCATGAAAGAACTAGACAAGATCTAGAACAGTAAAGTGAGACAGGGGTCTTGCAGACGTCTCATCCACAGGGTTGCCATGAATCAGGGTCCACTCAAGGCCAGTAAACAACAACAACAACAGCTGCTGCTGCTGTCATTTTATTCATTGATACCCTGCCTTTCTCCCAATAACAAAACTCAAGGCAGCTAGCGACCTCTTTAAAACCAAGGGCTGGGTGAGAATTAAGTCAGAGAAAAGGGGCTCTGCGCTTTCCTGTTTTCAGGATGAACGGATTTCTCAGCCGTGCTTTTTTAGGCCTCAAAGTGAGAAGTTGTTCTGACCAAATACTAACAAACAAACAAACAAACAACCCCGCGCTTTATAAACAGGAAAACAGATGGCCATCCTTCCTCCGGCTCCTTTGGCTCAGGCTGAACAAGAACCTCAGGAAGCCAAGGCCAGAAAAACAACAACAACAACTGAGTTTTAAGGAAAGCCCCCCAAAAGCACAAGGAAAGCATTCCAACATGGATGGCTTGTCACCACTCTAAACTGGCAGGGGCCCGTGCTATGGAATTCTGGGAACTGTAGTTTGTGGTGGCACCAAGATTGCGCGCTATGATTGTTTTCTTTGGAGAGGAGGAGAAGGGCAGAGAAGGGCCCTCTCTCTCTCTCTCTCTCTCTGTGACCCTGCTGCCTCCCAGCCTTGGCCCCGCCTCCTTGTTTACTGTTTGGTTTCTAGGGCGCTTCTCAGGGCGACGTCACTCCGCCCGTGACGTCCGTCAGCCCGCAGAGGACGGCGTGACGTAGGCGCTTCCGGCCGTGACCATATTTGGAACGCGGAGGCACGTTCCTCCCTCGCCCCCTTCCCTCCGCCTCCTCCTTGTTGCTAGGCGGGCACGCGAGCCGCTCGCCCCTGGCGCAAGGAAGCTTCCAGAAATGGAACGTTGGCGGCGGAGAGCTGCAGCGGAGGTTAAGCCGTCGGCGCGCGCTTCAGCCAATAGGAAGCGACCTCGCGGGCTTCCTTTTCAGGGAGCATTCCCTCAGTCGTTGTCACTGGAGGCGGGCAGAAGAGAGTCATAGAGCCAGAGAGGCTGCTCTGGATCAATGGGAGAGGAAGGGATGATGATGATGATGATGATGATGGGAGAGTCTGCCCTACGCCAGTGGCGTCACTCTGGGAGCACGACAGGGGACACCCCAAAGAGAGGGCTGGGCACCACTGGGGCTGCTCTGCCATGCAGGAACTCACCATCACAGGGCCATAGAGTTGGAAGAGGTCCTCAAAGGCCACCCAGTCCAACCCCATTCTGCCATGCAGGAACTCTCAATCAAAGGAACCCCTCTGACAGATGGACAATTGTATATATATATATGATTATAATTATAAATAATGATTAAAAAAGATTCACATGTTTAAAACACATGAAGGGGGAGAAGGCAGGGCTGCTGCGGTGAAGGCATGGGGTGGCTTGGGCCCAACCTATTTGAGGGATTGGCTACCCCCATATAGCTTATTTATATTGTTTATTGATTGTGTTTTGTTCAGGGGGTTGGGAAGGGATTATTTGTATCATATTGTATTTTCTGTATTGTATTTTTTTACTGCCCTTCGCTGCCCAGATTCCCCAGGATTGGGTGGGATACAAATCTATCTATCTATCTATCTATCTATCTATCTATCTATCTATCTATCTATCTATCTATCTATCATTTGCCCCACACCCTCAAGTCCTCTGGGAGGAATCTATTGCAGCCTTTAAAGACCAGATTCACTGCAACCTCCCAGAGGGCCTTCTCTGCAATTGCTCCCAAACTATGGAACGGTCTGCCAGACGAGATCCGTCAAATGACCAGCTTAGACAGCTTTAAAAAAGCTGACCTCCTGACCATAGAATGACCCCCCCCTCGCTCCATGTATTGTGCTGCCACACTTTGTCATATAACACTATGTCATGTTTATTATTTATTATTTTTATTTTAGTATTGATAGATATTTTAATACTTATTTTAACTGTATTATCTTTAATTCTTTTTTTTAAGGGGGGATGTTGAGATAGAATATTGTATATGGTTGTTTTAATCTGTTGTTAGCCGCTTTGATTGTTTTATCACAGAAAAGTGGGATAAAAATAAAAGTTTTATTTGTTATTATTTTTGTTAAAACAATATAACATCCCGGCCTGTTCTTTAAAAGCTTTCTGTTTTGAATGCCTGTCAGAAGAGGAAGGTCTATGCCTGTAGGGGAAGGCCATCAAGGAAGGGGCCATTCTGGTCTCCGTGGGAAGGGAGTTTCACAGTCCAGGGGCAGCCATAGGAAAGGAGCTCTCTTGCATCCCCATCAGCTGTGCTTGTGATGGTAGTGGGACAGAGAGAGGCCTTGGGCAGAGTCAGTGTGCCATGAAGCCATGTGCCATTCCACATGCCGCAGCACAGAAGTAGTGCCATATAGCCACGCTGCAGAGGCTATGGCGCTCTTTCAAGGATGCAAAAAGGAGCTGCTTTTTGTGGCTCCTTTTTATGCCCTTGAAAGGCCAGATCAGGGCCGTGGCATGAGGTTGCCGTGGCCCCGATCCAGCTAGGAAAGGGGTGGCATCCTGCCGCCCCTTTGGGGTAGTCTGTCAAACCTCACAGTCTGTCAGATAGCCTGGACCTAGGCCATATAGGGCTTTATAGGTCATAACCAGCACTTTGAAATAGAAGTTCTTCCTAAAGTTTTAGTGACATCGCTTTTCTTGTAGCTTGCATCCATTGTTCCATGTCCTAGTCTCTGGAGCAGCAGAAAACAAGTTAGCTCCCTCCTCAATATGACATCCCTTCAAGTATTTAAACAGGGCTATCATATCACTGCTTAACCATGTCTTCTCCATGCTAAACATATCCAGCTCCCTAAGTCTCTTCTCATAAGGCATGGTTTCCAGACCCGTCACAATTTTAGTTGCCCTCCTTTGGACACGCTCCAGTTTCTCCACATCCTTTTTAAATTGTGGTGCCCAGACCTGGACACAGTATTCCAGGTGAGGCCTGACCAAAGCAGAATAAAGTGGCACTATTACTTCCCTTGATCTAGACCAATGATTCCCAAACTCTGGCCTTCCAGGTGTTTTGTACTTCAGCTCCCAGGATCCCAGATTACTGGCCAAAATAGCTGAGGTTTCTGGAAGCTGAAATCCAAAACACCCGGAGAGTCTAGGAATCACTGATCTAGAAACTATACTTCTATTGATGCAGCCTAAATCGCATTGGCCTTTTTAGCTGTCCCATCACATTGTTGACTCATGCTCAATGTTGTTGTGTGCCTTCAAGTCATTTCCAACTTACGGTGACTCTAAAGCAAACCTGTCATGGGGTTTTCTTGGTGGGTTTCTTCAGAGGGGGGGTTGCCATTGCCATCTTCTGAGATTGAGACAGGATGACTTGTCTAGGGTCACCCTGTGGGTTGACGTGGCTGAACTGGGATTTGAATCCTGGTTCCCAGAGTCATAGTAAAACACTCATACTGCTACACCATGCATACACAGTGCTTGCTTTCCATTTTATCTTCACAACAGCCCAGTTACATTTCCGTTGTTAGCAAGAGCAAGTGACTTGGATGGTGGAATAGAAGGCATGCTTATCAAATCTGCAGATGTCACCAAATTAGGAGGAGTAGCTAATACCCCAGAAGAGAGGGCCAATATTCAAAATGACCTTAACAGAATTTAATGAATTTCACAAAAACACAAAGTGATTTTCAACAGGGAGCATGCATAATGTGAATTTTGGTTAGTCCAATAAAGATATCGCTGTTTTGTGTTTGGATGTTCTTGTACTTTGCTATGTGGCCAACACAGCTCCCCCAGATGTGTTTTCTAGTAGATATACTTCAGTTAAGGGAGTAGATCTGTTCCTTGGCATCCTTTCTTTCACAGAAACCCTGGGGCTAGAGACAGAAATATAATACAGAAAAATAGAAGTAGGTTCCTATACCGCACGTAGCAAAAGACCAGTTCAACATGTTTCTACACGTTTTTAAAAAACCATTTGTGTGAAATGAAAGAATGAGAGCAGGTCAGCTTTGCATAAGTAGGCAAAAACATTTTGGATCTTCTAGAGACCACTAGAAGCTGCCTTTCAAAATGCATCCAGAGATGATTTTTTTCTTTCATCAGCCTCCATTCTTGTGATTTCCAGCTTGATGGAAAAACTTAACATGCTGGGTTAATAACAATAATAAAATTATTTCTTTCCCACCTCTCCTATAGAATCAGGGGGGCGGGTACAGCATGTTAATATACAAAACACCATTAAAAGCACATAAACTCATAATTAAAATACAATGCTATAAAACAATTAAAATACAGTATGGTAGACCCTCCACATTCGCTGGGCTTAAGGGCACAGGACCCTTGTGAAAGTAGAAAAACGCAAACAAACAAAAAACCCTGAGAGAACACCTCTCTAGGAATTTCTAGGTGCTCCAAAGCAATTCTATGGTCAAGATCAACCAGTGGTTGACCATGTATTGTGCTGGACAACCTGCAAATAGAAGTGTTCTCTAGAAATTTCTAGGTCCTCCAGCATGACTTGTGACTTGTGGCAACAATTGACAGAGTAATGCTGGAGGACCTAGAACGTCTTTGATAGAACATATTAAACAAATCCATGAATAATCAAATCCGCAAAAGTCAAAGCTGCAAATGTGGAGGACCAATGGTAGACTCATAAGTGCTCATATAAGTATTAAAAAGCCATGATTTAAAACTGACTGGATAGGGCTGCCGGAAGACTTTAATACTGTTTTAAATGCAGTCAGTGTTTTAAGCTGTCATATCTCTTCCTGTGGGTCATTCCACAGTCTGGGGACAGCAGACGAAAAGGTCTTCTGGGTAACCGTTGCCAGTCTAGTCCAATCATGTGTATCTGGTCTCTTTTTCCCCACTCTACTTTTCTGTTCATCATGGCCAGTAAGGGATTCTGGAAGTTATTGCTGTTTACCATGGCTTTTACAGGTAGGCAAAGGCAACCGCAACAAGGCTGCTGTAACACAACATGGAAAGTTGGTGTTTCTCCATCTCACTTTCACTATCTTCCTCATGCCGATACTGCTAAAATCTTCCAGCTAGCCAGAGGATGAGTAGGAAGAGGGGTGGCAGAGTGACAAAAAATACTTTGTTAAGAAAAGCTTTTTTGTTGCAGGCATTCTTAAGCGTATAGTGTGGTAAAAAAAAAGGAGGGTTTCCCCCCCCCCCCATCCTTCATGTAAACTAAATACAGGTTGAATCTCCTTTATCTGAAATGCTTGGGGCCAGAAATGTTTGGGATTTTGGATTTTTTTGGATTTTGGAAGATTTGCATATACATAATGAGATATCTTGGAGATAGGACCCAAGTATAAACATGACATTCATTTATGTTTCATATACCTTATGATGAGCCAGCATGGCCTAGTGGTTTGAGTGGATTCTGGAGACCTGTGTTTGATTCCTGGCTTAGCCATGAAATCCACTCAGTGACCTTGGGCAGGTCATGTGCTCTCAGCCTCTGAGGAAGCCAATGGCAAACCTCTGAACAAATCTTGCTAAGAAAACCCCATGACAGGTTCGCCTTAGGGTTGGCATAAGTTGGAAGGGACTTGAAGACACACAACAACAACAATATACACCTTATACACAAAGCCTAAAACTACAAAAATACACAGTATTTTTAATTTTGGGCATGAAACACACACTGTGTACACTGAACCATCAGAAAGCAGAGGGATAATATTCTCAGCTGCCCATGAAAAAAGTTTTGCATTTCGGAGTATTTCAGATTTTGAAATTCTGGATAAGGGAATCTCAACCTGCACAATTTTTATTTTTAATTTCAAATTATGTCTCACATGCCTGAGTTCATGCAGGCCACGTAGATAACAAGTCAAAGTCAACTTGAAGGCACACAACAACAGAAGGTAAGCAACACAAGGGGCCAAGAACAGAAAGATCCATAGATTCTGATCCCTGTGTATATGAGAGAGCAGCTATTGCAAAAATGTCACACTTTAACCAACCCTTGCAGTCTATGGATCTGACATTCCATTACTGGAAGTGGGACTTCTTATAATGAGTCTTTAGAATGTGAACTATTTGAATGTAGAAACTGGTAGAACTGATGTGTACTGAACTCAGTGATAACAGAACTGCTCCTTCCATTTGTTTACGGATTGCTGTTAATACAAACACAAGAAAAATATTTATTTCTATTCCAGTTACGTATCAACTTCCGACATACAGGTGAACTCTCTTGTTAATGTAGCCAGGTGTAAGAACTAAGGCTAAGCATCAAATGTGATTTCGGTCTGTGTTGGCATCAGTTACATAACGTAATAGCATGTAATTTCTTGTTAGCCATGTGGGTGTGAGGTGGATGAGGCATTTATTTCCTGGATACACAACTAATTGCTAATTACTTCATGTAATTTAGTGCCTCTCTAGTATTTAACCAAGCATGAGACTTTCAGCATTAATAGCACTGGAAAGCCTCTGTCATCTGAAAATAATTGGAATTGTTAGTGTTTCTCCTGCTGATGGGATAAATTGTATTAGCATCAATTTATTTCTATGCCACCTTTCTTCCAGGGAGTTCAAGGCAGTATACACAGACTTTTCCTGTTTGACCTGTAAGGTGGATTAAGTTAAATCATCATTTCTGATTTAACATTTTGAGTGAGGATGATAGGTATTGTGGTCAAATACATCCGAAAGGCACCAAATTGGGAAAAGACACATTCTAGAAGTGATGATGGCTAGCCTGAGGTTACAAGAAATTTCAGTGTGGGTCTTGGCTAATTTTTAGAAATGTGTTAAGGATTTAGGTGTAAGAACATTGTTCTCAGGATTTTCTTCTACAGTACTTGGAATAGTTTTTGTCTTTTTTAGCCATTCTACTACTTAATGTCTATTGCTTATTAAAACTTTATATATTTTTATATTCAGCAAAGATGCCCCTCACCAAAGTACAACAAGATTATATGTATAATTGGTATTTTATATTGAGTATGTAAGACCATAAGGAGAGCCATGTTGGATCAGACCAAAGACCTACTGTATGTGTTCGCCAGAAGTCCACAAGGAGGTTATGAGGACAATAGTACCCTGATATCAACTGCTGTACTGTTTCTAGTTTTGGGAAAAATAAGTATCCTTTCTGTTTCATTTAATATTTATTTAGATATCATTTTCTGTCAGTTTAGAAGTACTAAAAAGATGTGGTCCTAGTGATAAAAAAACCCCAACAACCCATAACTCTAAAAGGAGATGAAATAGGGTTTAAATTTCAGATTAGCTTTGAATATTTTCCACAGAAATGCTTTGTGTTTTATACTCAATATATTTAGAACTATAAGCATGCCAAAATACTGGGGATTTATTTTCAAGAGAAGGAACACAAGCAACACATAGTTAAACACACTGTATCTATTGACCTTTATCTAGCACAATGAACTCTGAGACGGGTTGTGGCTTCCAGTATATTTTCTCCCTGAAGATCGTGGTGTTCACATGGCTCAAAAGTGTGATATGCTAAGGAGTTCACTCTCTATGTTTAGAATTGGCAATGATTATAGGTACAAAATAAGAGAGATATTGCCCTGGGCATGAGGAAGCACGTGAAAAGGCATGTGCATGTTGTGATTGTTCAATTAGACTCTAATGAATTATTAAGTGTAATCTGCTGTGTGTGTTGGAGCCTACACAAAGAGGGAGTGAGACAAATGAGCAGAGGAAATATAGGTGCGTTACAGACCGCCTATTTGGGGTGGCCTGTAGGCGTTCCTTTTCCCGCCAGATCGGGGCCTCAGCTGTTAGAATGGCAGCCTCCGAGGCCCCGATCCGCCGCTTTCCAGGCCATGAGGAAGCGGCAAAAGGCCACTTTCCCCGCAGCCTGGAAAGGGGTGTCCTTGGGGCTTCATGCCCCAAAGACACCCGATGACGGAGGGGAGGAGGAGAAAGGGGCCACTCAGCCCCTTTCTCCTTTGCATTGCTGGCGCAGCCGTCTAAAGGCTGTGTCAGCGACGCAAACTGCGGAGCTCCTTCATGCACCACGGAAAGGCGGCGCGTTCGTGACGTCGCAATGGCGGCCCCCGTGTGGAATAGGTGCCACCATTTTTACGTCCTGGGGACGTATTAGGGTTAGGTGCATGCGTAAGGCACGCACTTTGCCTAACCCTAGTATGTCCCCAGGATGTACTTTACTCCCGTTTGTAATGGGCCATAGAAATGAAATTTACTCCAGAGGTTTTTATACGTCAGGGGTGGGAAGCCTGTAGTCCTTCAGACTATAACACTCAACCTCCCTGCCTATTAACCATACAACTGAGGCTGATAGGACTTGTAGCTCAAAAACAATTGGAGTACCATACGTCTTCCATAATTACTGTACAGAAAGATAATCATCAGTGTGGGGGAGACGTAGTTGAAGAGTGGTTATACTCTGTGTGTGTGTGTATGTATGTATATACACACACATACAGAGAGAGAGAGAGAGAGAGAGAGAGAGAGAGAGACAGACAGACAGACAGACAGAAGACAGACAGACAGATGCAATTAGAGATTCCAGCTTAAGATTGCAGTATAGCTTTTCACATCCATCTCAGTTAAAAGCCATTAATACACATGGAATTTAAACCGTGATTACACTAGAAAAGAAGCAGCATTGGCCATAGTCATCACATGATGCCGACGCCAACCCATAGCTGTGCCATCCTGGACCTGTTCCTTTTCATTGATTGGGGATTGCTGTCAATTGTCTGGCAAGCGCCAAGTCACCAGGTGCAAATTATCACTCCGGGGGCAGTTGTGTGATTGTGAGTCACATGGTATCAGTGTCCCCTCTTCCCTGTCCCCCCTTCACTATTCCAGATTACCTTTATTGCCTTTAATTTTTTTCTGTGTCTTTGCTTTCTTTCTTTTGACTTCAGTCACTTTAGCAGAGCTCCAAAATTTCCAAAAAAAGGGCGGGGAAAACAAAAAACCCATAAAGGCATCATGAGTAGGGCATACGTCAGGGAGACAGGGTTAAGGGAGAGTCAGGTTGACAGCATGATGGGGGCACCAACTCTTGCACAAATGAGAGGAAGGATGATGATGATGATGATGATGATGATTTCTTACTTGCCTCTCCCCATACATTGAGGTGGGGAACAACCATATTTAGCAGACAAACAACTTCAGTAAAAACATATCAGTTAAAATACACATCAGTTTAAAATGACAAATAAGATGTAGACATATTAAAACAATCCACATTTAAAATTCACAATTTAATGTTTTTGATGGTTGTCTTGAGAGCAGCATGTTCCCATTTTATTTTTAGTAGCATGACTGCTGTGAGAATAGGGTTCATACAGAAGAGTCCAAAGTCAATGTAATGCCCCCTTTCCAAATTGCTTTCCGTATACTGCCAGATTACCGCTCAAGCTACTTGTGTTACTTGCCTCATAGTTTCTCATTCCTGGAATGCTTGTTGTGTCATGTGATAATCACCATTTAATTTTAATGTAGCTCCATGCATCCTCAATCTTGCTGTAAATGCAGTTTTAATTAGTAGCTGCTTTGATGGCTGTTATGCCCTTAAGATAATCCAGCACAGCCTGAGAAACGTGATAATGACTAGCTTTGAGTACCAACATTATGCCGTGTTTAACTATTTAAAAATGAAATGGTACACAGTCATAAATATGAATTTTTACTTTGCCTTTGTTTAATACTTTCTCTTTGAGTATCTTGGACCACTTTGCAGGCATTAAAGAACTGAATAACAAAGTATTCTAAAGGGCTTCCAGATGGATGGTTCCACGCTCTACTGATTGAGACACTGTGCAGCTAGTCTGTCTTCCCACCTGTGATGATTGCTCTGGATATATTGTTTAATTGTGTTGTAACATTTTTATCATTAGATTTTTAGCTTTATCTTGTCTTAGGCACATTCCAGACGCGCAAAAAGTATGTACTAGGTACATACAAGGGTTAGGAAAGGGTGTCCTTTCTGGACACCCTAACCCTAGTATGTACCTAGTACATACAAAATGGCGGTGCCCATTCTACATGGGGGCTGCCACAGGGACGTCACAACCACGCTGCCTCCAAACGGAGCGGTGCGGAAGTGACGTCTTGGCACTGTGAGAGGGCACCTGGGGCGCCCTTTCCGCGGCGCCAGAAGGAGCTCCGAAACGGAGCTCCTTCCAGGTTTGTGGTGCTGGGCGCAGCCCTTACATGGCTGCACCAGCATCACGAAAGAGAAAGGGGCCGAGTGGCCCCTTTCTCTTCGTCCCTGCCGCTGTCGGGTGTCCTTGGGGTATGAAGCCCCAAGGACACCCCTTTCCAAGCCGCGGGGAAGCAGCAAAAGGCTGCTTCCCCACAGCCTGGAAAGCAGTGGATCGGGGCCTCAGAGGCTGCTGCTGTGGCAGCTGAGGCCCAATCCGGCAGGGAAAGGGGTGGGAAAAGGCCGCCCCAAAAGGGCGGTCTGTAAACTGCCTTAGTCTTGCTGTAAACTACCTTGGGTCTCATGTTGGAGAAAGACACAGTATTAAATAAATAAAACGTGTCTGTTTTTCACATCTGTATCTGCCCTAATTACAAGACTGTGAAACTAGGTCCCATTCTCACTGGCACTTTCGCGCTGGAAGGAACTGGGAAGCTTCAGTTTCTCCCTCTCCAAATCCCTCGTTCAGGGGTATTTTAACCCGAATGCCCTCTTGGGGAAATTGAGTTTAAAATGAAGGTGCCTGCTGTCAATCAAATTTCAGTTCCGCGATTGTCATAGGTGACGTTTCCAACATTCATTGGGGCAACAGAAGTGTGCTCCCCCCTCCTTTTTTTTAAAGGACCAGGTGCCATGCACACATTTTGTCAAATTTAAAAACCTCCTCTGTGCGTGTGTGCGTGTGTGCGCGCGCGCTGTGAGGGTTTGGTTTGAGGGAGAGAGAGCAGGCTAGTTCCACCAGGCCTGCCTGGAAGAAGAAAAGCCCTCCCTTCATCCTCCATCTTGAGGGAGAGAGAGGCACGCTAGCTCCACCAGGGCTAGCCTGAAGATAGAGTGCCCTCCCTCTGGTCCATCTGCCTTGGTCCAGGCCTCAGATGGAGAGAGGAACTGCTGGACCTGATCCCCTCCCCCCCTCACCATTCCCTTCTCCTTTTGTGTCGTGTCTTTTTAGATTGTAAGCCTGAGGACAGGGAACCATCTATTATCCCCTCTGTTGTAAACCGCCCGGATTCCCAGTGATTGGGCGGTATATAAATAATAATAGTAATAATAATAATAATAATAATTGGATCAGTGCAGGTTATGATCTGCCCTTGGCCCCATTTTCAACCCCAAAATGCAAGCTAATGCCATCTCTGCATCCTGTGTCCCCCCTCCTTGCCACCCTAGAATGCCTCATACACATGCAACAACAACAACAACAACAACAACAATAATAATAATAATAATAATAATAATATCCTCATCTTGGAAATGCCAGAAAAGGATGCGATGCCATGCATTCTTTGCTTTTCCTAGACTACCTCTGAATTCCTTAAAGACCGTAGCAAAAGCATTCTGTGTATCAATTTGCCAGTTTGCCAAATTGGAAAGAGAAACATTGTAACATTTGCATTATAGCATTCATTTGCAAAGAAAAAAAGCCTCTTGCAAAGTGCTCCTTTGAGCAAGGAAGCGAGGAAATGAAAGGGAAAGTGAACAAGCAGCTAGCCACATTCTATCTAAATATATATCTACCTGAAGCAAAAAACATGTGCATAGACGGCCAAAAATAATTTTAAAAAATCAAAAATCAAAAGGAACAGGTCCCTGCTGGAGAGCAGAGCCTTGGCTTGCTCTGGCCCTCTGACCTGCCCTGAATTGACCCCGTCAGTCACCCTGATTCCCCCTTTTTGCCTCCTGTCACCCTTTGCCTCCTGTCAGATTCCCCTTTTTTGCATCCTTCCTCTGGCTCTTTCCTCCTCCTCCTCTTCCTTCGCCCCGATGAGAGGAGGGAATGCCCTGCCCACTGCCCTCCCTCTGACCTAAATCCCTCCCCTGAACTTGACCCGATCATGATCAGGGGCAAGTTCATATTCAGCAGAACCCAGGTTTTTTCAAAAGAGACGGCTTTTGCCCCGATTCTAGATGACCCGCGCTAAAGGGCATTTGCTTGTGCATGCCTTGAAATGGATTGTGACAGATTCGGGGCCAATATAAACTTCACGTGCAAGAATTGATTCCTGATCCGGGGTAAAGTGTAATCTGAATGGGCCCCTAGACAACCAAAACTTTTTATACATATTAAGGGGACCCATGAGTATATACCTAAGACTTATTTGATTTAAAATGATTAATTAATTGTAGTTAATGTAAATCTATTTGAGATGTGGTGCTAGAGAAGAATATTTAGGATACCGTGGATAGCCAGGAAGACAAAGATAAGTATTCTTAAACAGATCAGACCAGAGCTCTCCTTGGAAGCTAAGGTGTTCAAGCTGAGACTGTTGTACTTTGACCACATAATAAGAAGGTATGGATCACTGGAAAAGACAATAATGCTAGGAAAGGTAGAGGGTCGAAGAAAGATAAGAAGACCACAGACCAGATGTTGAAGGGAAAGCATTCTGTATGTTCTGTTCAGAAGCAATGTTCTTTGCTTTTACTATAATTATTACTACTTCAGTTATGCCAAAACTGAAGACTGGTAACTCTATGTCTCATTGTAACTAACTAACTGGTATTTGACTTTTTCATACGTTATTTTTGGCTCAGCCAGTACACATGTGGTTGACATCAACTATCTTGTTCTTCCTTCTAGACTCCTTAAGGTTCAGACAAATAAGGACAATATTACTTTTTAAAACTCAAAGCAAAAGAAGTTTTTTTCAAAAACCACCCACAACTCTATATCCCAGATATGGGCAGCCAGTGTGATGATGGGATGCAGTGATTAGAATTCCAGACGAAACTGGTGGCCCAGGTTTACATTCCCACAGTTGGAAAATTTTGATTAAACATCTTGTTAAACATCTTGTCCATTGAGAGAAGCATAATCGGTAGAGTAAGGGAAAGAGGATTGACTACTTCAATTAAAATACACAATTAAAAAAAAACCTCTTGCAATTATGATGCTATTTTTGGGAAGTAACACTAGCAGATGATCAACATGAGAATAAACCACCCCAAATGAAAACAAAACTTAACATAGCAGGAAGGAAATTATTGTGGGAAAGTGAAGTTAGAGCATGCAGAACTAAAAGTATATAGAAACAAAGTATTGCATAGATATAAAAGATGTGAATTATCTGGTGATCAAGACATTAAGTTTACCCAGAAAGTTTTCTTATGTGGAAAGAAGAATCTTGGGATAACAGAATATGTGTTTCATGCGAGTAATCCAGATGCTAACTACGAGTAAAACAGGTTGGGTTCAAAATGGAGATTAAAATGTGGCTTAAGACACAGCCTCTTGTTAGTTGAAAGATAAACAAAACATAAAACAAACAATTATGCTGGAACAATGAATGTGCATTTAATGAGGTCTAATTCACAACAGGCTAAAGAAATTATTTGCATTTAAAATAACAGCAACACAACTGTTACCCCAAGACCAGACCCCCTCCCAACCCTCATATTTAATATCAAGTTAATATTAAAAGCGACACTGGGGTGAGTGACCTAGAAATGACCCCACTGTGGAAGCCTGACCACTTTACACTTGGAAATCTGGTTGGCGCTAGCAAGGAAGCAAGGAAGGCACCCACCATGATGACATCTCCTGAGGCACCAGCATAATCTCTTTTGTCTTTAGAGGGTGATGGTGGGTCATGGCCAAAGAAGGTGGCTGCTTGTGCATACACAGGACAGAGACATTCCGGCAAGGAATGCAAATCCCTTAGTCTGAGGTATTCACGGCAATCACACAAACATTTACTGCAGCTCCTAACCATTATTTTCCTCTTGGGAAACCATTTAGCAAGAATCTAGTCATTTCATCCTTGATTTCTGTCCCCCAAGACAAGGTTTTGGGTATGAATATTAGTGCATAAACAACTCTTGTTTACAAGCAGACAGAGATGCTGTCAGTTTAACTACCTGCCACCTTCTCCATTCCAGACTCCCATCGATTTGAACCATGATCCATAGTTGGTAATATATCACTATTAGCAAGGCCTCCACTATTCCACTTCTCCCACCTCTGTTTCTTAGTTCTTGTGTGTGTGTGTGTGTGTGAGTGAGTGAGTGTATGTGTTTTTGTGTGGGTGTGTGTGTTGATTATTTCCTTAATAAAAATACAAAAAGCTATTTGGATTTGCCTCTGGAGTTTTGTGTGATTTGGAACAGGTATAAATAGGGTTGCTCTCAAGGCCGATGTTACCTCGGTCAAAATATATATTTATTTGAGCCATTCAAATTCACATAAAACATAGCAATTTGTGGGTGCCCTCCTAGGACCCCTGCATTTTGGATAACACAACATATAGGTTGAGTCTCCCATATCCAGAATTCTGAAATCCAAAATACTCCAAAACCCATAATTGTCCACATGGGTGGTTGAGACAGTGACACCTTTTCTTTCTGATGGTTCATTGTACACAAACTTTGTTTCATGCACAAAATTATCTAAAAAGTTGTGTATAAAATTCTTTGCAGGATCTGTGTATAAGGAGTACAGTTGCCACTCCCTTTACTCAGACTTCAGATCTGTGATCCTCGCTTACTCATGAGTAGCAAACAGAGGGAGTTAAAACCGGGTGCATGCCTGAGGCCCATGGGGCTTGAATATCTGCGAGTTTCTGTTTTTGTGGGTGGGGGGGGGGGGAGCCAGATCCCCTGTGAAAGTGGAAGGCTGACTGTATATTGATGCATAAATGAATGTCATGTTAGACTTGAGTCCCATCTGCAAGATATTTCATTATGTACTGTTTATTCCAAATATTCCAGAATTGAGGCCAGGGGTGGAGGAGGGGAGAAGAAATCCAAAACATTTCTGGTCCCAAGTATTCTGAATAAAGGAGCCTCAGCCTGTATACTTCTCTACAAATTTCCCTGGAATCCATGGATGGAGGTACAGCACTTAAAGTGGTGTCAAATTGCATTATTTCTACAGTGTAGATGCCCCCTTATTTAAGAGCGAGTGGAAAGGGAGGAGAAGAAGGTTATGTTATACTAATGGTCATACATAGTGAATACATAAAGAATACACACCCACATCTACACATGTATACATAGAATATCTTTATATCTTTAGTATATCTAGAAATATAGTATCTACATCCAGATATAGATGTAGCCCTGGTGGCACAGTGGTTAAATACTTGTACTGCAGCCATAAGATTGCAAGTTCAATACCAGCGAAGAGCCTGACTCAGGCTTGCATCCTTCCATAGGTCGCTAAAATGAGTACCCAGATTATTGGGGGGAATTAGGTTACACTTTGTAAACTGCTTAGGGAGTGCTTAAGTGCACTGATAAGCAGTATAGAAATGTACTTGCTATTACTATTGCTTTATATTTTGAGATATATAAACTTTATCTTAGCCTGACTTGGTAGAGCATTAGAAAAAGATTTGAACATTACCCAACTGCAGTTTGTGTCTGCCCAGGTGAAAATGGTAGAGTTATATCCTTTCTCATCCATACAATTCGGCAAAATCTCTTGCTTGGCTTTTTAAAGTTTGCATTAATACAAAATGAACAACTTCTGTGCCTGGCTACTAAATTACATGATTACTTGCAAATGTAATTTTTAACTGGAGGCTCCTAGTGATTCTGGAGGCATATTTGAATTCTGCCACATAGTTTATAGCTGTATTATTTTTGGTACTTATTTTTGGCTATAAAGGAAACCTTGACTGGAGCCCTTTTTTTTGATAAGTGCTCTTTAAATATGGCATATCTTTTACCCATTCAATTCAACAGCTTCTTTTTGTTTTCTGTGTGACTCATTTGAAACTCCTGAGGTTAACTTGGTTTAATCTGCTTTTAGACACCTTGAGTTTATTTCTCTCTGCATAAGGTAACTGAATTTATATCAACTGTTATACAGAGAAAAGGCAGTTTTCAACCCAGTTGACTTATCACATTGGTTTATGACAAGACTCAACAAGTGCAGGAAATAAAAAGATTGTATTGTTTAGTTGATAGTGAAGTGATTATGTTTTCAATGGTAAGTGATGCCCATTTGGCAGTTTGGTAGGCATTGTGGGAGAAAGATGGAGCTGTTTAGAGAGGATTTAAAAAAAGATAATAGAGTAGCTTTATGGATTTTCTGGAAGAAAGTTTCTCACGCCTGTTGCCAAAGAAAGTGTACAGATAGTTCGAGAAACAAGGACAGCACAAGACATTCTGTTGCCCAAGCCAAAGAACAAAAATGATAGTGACACCCCGTCCCTAGTTTCACATACAGAAGCAAAGCGCACTGACAATTGAAGTTTACTCCAGAACTGTTGTTGAGACAGTGTTTTCTGCTGCACCTGGGGGGGGGGACCTAGGCTAGTTGAGGGGTACAGGAGATGCTATGTAGTATACCATATTCCAAGAGAGGAATATGGCTCAGGGGAAGAAACATTAACTGGTTGCCTCTCTCTCCCTGAGGTCAGCCCTGTCAAGAAAGAAACTAACTATATTGACAGGAATCTTATGCAGATGTGCTAAGGTTGTTGTTGTTGCTGCTGTTATTTTAATTATATCATGCTCTCCCCTCCCCGCCCGAGGCAGCTTACACAAGTTGAAACAGTTACACCTAAAAATTTACATTGTACAAATGCAATACAATGTACTGAAGGTGTATTGAGTCAATACCGTAGAGGACAAGATCAGAATTCAACATGACCTTAACAGACTGGAGAATAAACAAAATGAATTCCAACAGGGAGAAATGTAAGATGCCACATATAGGCAGAAAAAACAAAATGCTCAGATTTAGGATGGGGGACACCTGGCTTGACAACAGCGCACGGGAAAGGGATCTAGGAGTCTTAGTAGTCCACATGCTGAACATGAGTCAGCAGTGGAATGTGGCAGCACAAACAGTTAATGCAATTCTAGGCTGCATCAATAGGAATATAGTCTCTAGATCAAGGGAAGCAATAGTACCACTCTATTCTAGTTTGGGCAGACCTCACCTGGAATATTGTGTCCAGTTGTGGGCACCACACTTCAAGAAGGTTGTTCACAAGCTGGAACATATCCAGAGAAGGATGACCGAAATGGTGAAAGGTCTGGAAACCATGCCCTATGAGGAACAGCTTAGGAGCTGAATATACCTGCATTTAGGCTGGAGAAGAGAAGGTTAAGGGTGATGTGATAGCCCTGTTTAAATATTTGAAAGGATATCATACTGAAGGAGCAAGCTTGTTTTCTGCTGTTCCAGAGACTAGGACACAGAACAATGGAATCAAACTATATGAAAATCAGTTCCATTAAGGAAATAACTTCCTGATGGTAGTTGCTGTTTGATGGTGGAATATGTTGCCTCAGAGTGTGGTTGAGTCTACTTTTTGGAGGTCTTTAAACAGAGGCTGGATAGACATCTATCTAGAGTGAGTATTCTTGCATGTCAGGGGGTTAGACTAGGTGGCCCTTGTGGTCTCTTCCAACTTAATGATTCTATCATTCTATTATATGAAGACAGTTGACAACAACAATCATAGCTCTTGTCGCCTTTAACAATTTTTAATTGTGAAGGAGAAAGAGCACTCTCCAAATTATCCAGCCAAAGAAATCTTGGAGGCAGAGGTACCAGCTTTCCTAGAGTCTCCCTAGGATTTAAATGTTTTCAGTATTTAGAGTTGTACTTGACCTGCTTCCAGAAAACTAAATATACAAAACCTCATCCAAAACAAACAGTTTTTGGTGCTGGAAGTGAACAAGCGTGGTCTTTGCTTGATGGTGTCATCCAGGTCTGCTGCCAAGAAATCACCATAGGAACAGCTGGATTATTTTACAACTCAATTGTAAAGCCAGTTTTCTGAAGGGAGGAGACAAAAGGGAGATTGCCAGAAAGTGTTAGAAGGAAACTAAGATCTTCCCTTATCTGTTAAATGACGCTTATCAAGCATAGCCCATCACTTCCAAGTAACTGGACATTGAACTCCTTGCTTCAATGAAGGAGAAATTAGTTCTCTTTACAGCCCACGCATTCATCTGAGCAGAAAGCTGGTTGGTGGTTTATATGTCAGATGCTCATGAATGTTTTATTGTGGGTACCCCCTCCCACAGGAATTCTGCCTTTAGCAATGGTTTTGCAGTGCTGGCCATGAAAGCCTCTGACTTCACAATGGTTGATCAGTTTGTCTCCCAAATGTCATGCTCTTTAACCTAGAAAAAGAGAAACCAGGCTTATGAGATCTACTTTGTCTTTTAACAGAACAGACCCTGAGGATCATTAGCTAGAGCCAGGTACAAAACAGGAATCCAAGCAGACATCCAAATGCTAAGAGCTGAGAAATAAGGTGTCTCTGAATACATATTCAGCCCAGGAATTTGTGATGAATATCAGAATTATGCTCACAAGTCCATTCACTGAAAAGTTCAGCCACAGTTGTCTGGTCTCTCTGTGTGTGTTGTGCCTTCAAGTCACCTCTTGACTATGGCCAGCCCATGGTTTTCACAGGGTTTTCTTATGCAAAGAATACTCAGAGGTGGTTTTGCCAGTGCTTTCCTCTGAAATATAGCCTAGAGCACCTGGTATTAACTATCACTAACCAAGGCTGACCCTGCTTGACTTCCAAGATCACATAGGATCTGGTGTCTTTACCAGTTCTAAAAGTGTTCATTTTCAACAACCTAATGGAGGATGTGAGAGAAGCTTTTTAGTTTTTCCTTTTGTTTGACAATTGGGAGTTGGACATTCTTGCTGATCTACTGCGCATCATCCAAAGAGTCACTAGGAGATTTTAATATTTTCCAGCATTTAGTTTTATTTTACAAGGGCAGTTCTAAACTTTTTGTCAGCATTTAACTTTATTTTTTTAACAAGTGCACACCCATTAGATGTTTTGGACTCCCAGACATCCCATGCACCAAGGATAATGCTAAAGGATTGTAGGAGTTATACGTCCAAAACACACTGCAGAAATAATCCAGTTTAAGACCGCTTTAACTGCCTTGGCTCAGTGCTAGGAAATTCTGGGAATAGTATTTTTGTTAGACATTTTGCCTTCTCTGTCAGAGAGTTCTGGTGCCACAACAAACTACAATTATTGGATTATTTCTGCAGTGTGTTTTGGACCTTAGTTGTCTGGTTGAAACTGCCTGATCAAAGTTGCTATTTGTTTACTGTGGGACACATAAAAATTCTATTTGACAATGTATATGTTGCATCATGGGCAGTTCTGTAATCCTGGTCAGATTCCTCCCCTACAAGCTGTTAACTTTAAGAAACAACAGCAAAACCCAGAAGACCTACTCTTGGATCTTCTACCACCTCTTTTAGTCAAAACCTCTGTTTTGTTTATGGTGTATGGCAGCCTTCTCTAAACTGGTGACTTCCAGATGTGCTAGACTACATCCTCTACCATCCCCAGCTAGCATGATCATATCCAACCAAGGCACTGTCTTGAGATAACAGGAATAGTAGTCCAACCAGAGCTTGGGAATGACTAGTTGAATTTGACTAGTTATGTGATGATTTGTTGTCCTCATCAGCTAATGCGGCTTAACAGGTTAAGTTGTTGGATAAAGGCACTTGTCAGAGGTTGAAAAATTAGTTACACGATAACACATTCTCTCCTTCCCCCATTATAACTTAACAAAAATAAATGTGCTGGTTAACAGTACTTGTTATTCCTATCATGCAATAGAGAAGAGTACCAAAGTTGTTAGAAAATGAAGTTGTCTGGGATTGAACTTTAATTCAGAAAAGTGCTGTCTTGGTTATTTTAAATCTCCCTAAATATTCATATTTTTCTTCCCAACATACATCCCTTCACTGGCTACCAATTTGGCCCAGGGCCCATTTTAAACTTTTGGTTTTTGTATTTAAGGTTCTGCGCTCTAACTTTCCCCAGTACCTGGCATTGTATGAACTATCTAGGATTTAAGATCTACTGACAAAGGATTGTTGTCTGCTGCACCAAAGCAAACGGCACTGTCAAGGCTGTGAGCCTCAAGATCTCGCTGTGGATCTCTGGAACTGTCTTCCTTTGGACCTCTGGCTGGAGGAGGATCTCTCTCCTGTTTACATAAGGAGTTGAAGATCTTCCTCTTTGATTCACCAGATTAAGCTGCTGAGTTGTGCCTGAGGTTGCTGAGATGGTCAGTGGCTGGTGGAATATTTTCTTTTCTTTTAGATGAAACAGATGGCTTGGATGGAGTGACCTCATGCCGCTCCAGTGCCATTCATGCTGGGACTGCAGCAACCACATGTGCCCAGTCCCAATCTGGACCACTGCTGCTGTCCTGAATCTGGCCACCGGAAGGAGCGGATTCTATCCGCTTCTTCTGGGCACGGTTCTTCTGTGAAGGTGGAATGCTGACATAGCTTCCAGCTGCATTCAGGGCATGTGTCATCTAAACAAAACACACCCAGCGTGGCCCAAAGTTGGCACTTTGGGCTTGCCTGCTACGGGCCTTTCTCCTTGACTGTTCTTGATGTTCCACCCTTTAGTAGAAAGGGCGTTATAAATAGATGTTGCTTGTCATTATTAAACCCCTGGTCCCTGCATGCAAAGCCTGAACTGTAACACTGATCTTTGCATCCCATGCTTCATGATTTTAAGTGTGGGAAGATAAATGATGCAATTGTTAAATACTGCAGAAAAATGTTCTGCAAATGTTTAAAGCAGTGGTTCTCAATCTCTGGTCCTCCTGATGTTTTTGATTTCCTCTCCCAGATTCCCTCAGCATTGGCCATGCTGGCAAAAGCTTTTGGGTGCTGAAGTCCAAAACAGCTGGAGGATCAAAGGTTGAGAACCTCTGGTTTAAAGGAGCTCAAAATATTACAGATTAAGAATTCTCCACTCTGGATTCAGCAACTGATCTTTGTAGCCATTTATTGCTGAATATCAGTATTGCCTTGGATCTCTGTCCTCTGAACACATAGTCCTGAAACAAATGGGCCAAAAGATGACACACGCCCTCAAACTGCATGGAAGCTGCTTCAGGGCTGACTAAAATGGCCCAAACCTGGCTGCAAAAGGAGTGGATTTTATCACAGTCCATTTGGGTCTGTGGCAGTGGCCAGCCTCGGGACCATGGCATCTGGTTGCCATGGTCCCACAGTAATCAGGGCCGCTCCTTTTGCCTCATCTGTTCAACGCCATAATTATTTATTCATATTTTTAATCCAGACAAACAATATATGCTGTTTCAAGGGTGGGCGAATAGCATTCATGTTGCACAGGTTGAATGGAAGAAATATCATAAATGCAGATCAGTGATAAAACAACTCAACATATTATTAGTTAATGACTTTAGGGCCATTGTCCACAACCTGGCTGCTTCAAAGTGCATTGTACTAGAAATCCCCCTGTTGCCATCTATCCATCAGATTATAGGATTTGCAGGCAATTTATCTGGAAAGTGCCAGTTTAGGGAAGGCAACTTAAAAACTACAAAGAACAAAACAAAACAAAACAAAAACACTTTAAGAAGGAGCCAATATCAAAATTAGCCACTAGGTGGCATCAGTGACAACCAAAGATGCCAGTGGTTCTCAAACTTTTAACCTTTGTGACCTCCTTTATATGTACATGTGGACATCACACCCCTTGCCCTGCTCATCATAGTATATGAATAAAATATTTTGTTTGTTTAATGTTTATATTTTCATTAGTACACTATGCCTGCGCCAAGCATGGGCTTGCCATCCGCGATTTGAGCTTCTGCGGACAGCAAGCCCAGGCTTTCTGAATGGCATGTGTGCATGCGGTGGCGTGTGCAGGAGTGCGCACCCATTGAGAATAACAGGACTTAAGACTCCGTGTTTTTACTATCCCTGGGGAGATCTGGAACAGTGATGGGACAGATGGAGGACAAAGAAGCAGCGGCTTGGGATGGCCCCCTAAAGGCTACAATCCAGTGAGATTCCCCGCTCTTCCCAAGTTGTTTCCAACTTATGACAGTCCTAAAGCAATCTTGTTCTCCCTCAACATCCTCCTCCTCTTTCTCTTCCCCTTCAGGACAGAAAAAAATTGGGAAGAGGAGGAGGTGGACAGGAATCAGGGCCCTCAAGTCTCTAAGTCCCCCTGAGCAGTTCTCGTATCCCCTCTGTGTGTCCTACCCCATCATTTAAGAACTACTGAAATATGCCTCTTTGTAAATCCCATGGTTTTTCTACATTTATTCTTTTTATTTCCTATAGCACTCTTTTCTTGTTGCTCTACCACAGGTACTCCTCATCTGTTAATATAATTTCCTGTTTCTACACCTTACACACCTCCATTTCTCACTATGCTGTTTTTTCCTTCTTCACAAGTAGCTTGACTTGTTTTATTTCTTCAGCTGATCTGCTTGCACTCCATAAGACTCTTTATATTATCATCTCTCTTTCTCTCTCTCTTTCTCTCTACTCCCCATCTCTGGTATCCCCATATATATTTTTCACTATCCTACAGGTCTCTCAGCACCTCCTTCTTCTGTTCCCCCCTTTTTCTTTTACAGTTGATTCTTGAGCATATTCCTTCCCCCTTCGTGGTTTATTTCTACCATTCCTCACTCAGTTTTGTGGCAATAGCAGGCTTTCTTTTCCCAAAAAATTCACATGGATGAGAGATACCCCGATACAGGTTGAGACATACCACAGACTTGGCTGCTTGAAACAAGCTGGAAAATCTGACACCAATTCCACTATATGCATCTGTACTGAATAATGGGACAGCCAATGTGGAGTAGTGGTTTGAGCACTGGAGTACAACACTGGAGACCAGGGTTCAAATCCTGCTCAACCATGGAAAGCCACTGGGTGACCTTGGGCAAGTAATGCTGTCTCAGACTCAGAGGAAGGAAAAGACACCCCCCCCCCCCTTTGAACAAATCTTGCCAGGAAAACCCTATGGTACATTTGCCTTAGGACTGTCATAAGTTGGAAACATTCTGAAGTCACAAAACAATAGGAGGGGCAATGCAAGACACAGGCCAAGCTCATGTTCAGTGTCATAAGAGTGTAAAGCCCCAAGCCTAATGCAGCTGTATTGTGTCATCACGCACAACAACGTTTATGGCCCTGGGAAGTGCACCCAATGCCAGACAGCTGGGTTTTTGCATGGGGGGGGGGGTTGTCATTGCCCAAGGAGATACAGTATTAGATACCCTCTTTTGCAGCAACCAAGGAAGTATGTTGTCAAAGGAACTGTAGCCCTAAAATGTTTATAACATCTACATTTTCTAGTCCCAACTCCCAGTTTTGAATGCAGCGAGCCTTGTATAATTATGTAGAGATGTATAAAAGGACTACAAAAGTGAGTATTTGGGGATTCTTCCAGGGATTATAAACAGGGTAGGGGCTTTGTTTGTCTGGCCAGCTCTTGGTTGCAGCGGGGTGCTTTAAATTGTTCTATGGCAGGAGTAAGGAACATACACTGTTGGACTGCAACCCCTACCATCCCTAGTAAGAATGTCCAATGGGAAAGGGGGGATGGAGATTGTGACCCAGCTGTTGGGGTGCATGTTCTCCACTCTTCCTCCAAAAGGTGGATAGCAATCTAAAACGTCCAGTGGGATACGTTTGCAGTCCTTCCGCACACTAGAACACTTTGTTTTATATTGGCTGAAATTATCAACATTGAGGTACAATGTTAGAATCAAAGGCCATTAGTTGGAGTAGTTTCTTGATTACTGGAAATGTGACTTCCTGGTATACTATAATGGTCACAAATCTTGCACTAATTAATACCGGCCAGTAGATGGTGCAGTGGCTCAGAAATATGATTTGGACTGTCAAGAATCAAGATTCCTGCCTGGGTTCCTCTACAAAGACTGAGCAGCATTTGCTAAATGAAGTGGATGAAAAGGACCCGGGCTCTTCATATCTTTGTTGCTGTTTTCTAGCCTGTGTACTATATTTACAGTAAGGGTTGGATTAACATAGAGATTGGCTCAGTGCTGCTTCATTGCTTTTGTTATTTGGAAAGGCACCTGTTTGGAATTGCTCACTGAGCAGATAGATAGGATATATTTATTGGATTACTGTACATGGTTAATTTTTTAATGGCTGCTACCAAGATATTGGGGGCAAGAACCTATATCATGCCTCAAAGATTCCATGGAAAAGGGGTGGGATGCTCACCATTCAAGGTTTTATTTTCTCCTCCTGACTCCTCCCAAATCTACTGTACTTTTTTGGAGGCCTTTGAGAAGTACAGTCTATTTGTGCTACGAAGCCAAGACCCTTGGAGGCACCAGCTTTTCCTTTAAAATATACAAGAAATTCTCCAATAACTCCAGGAAGTTTTAAAGCAATCGAGTTTCTGTTACAGTTAACCTAGCTTGCCAGTCATTGCTTCTTGTCTGATCTTTAATCCTTACATGTTTCATAGAATCATAAGATTCTACGGATGATATCGCACAATGTTTTTTGCAACTCCAATCCAAGGCCACTCCAGGCCCAACCAGGCGAATTCACGTTATAATGTGATAGATTATCACACGTGATTGCTTTCTATGGGGAGTCATTCTGAGCCTGATCCAAAGTCAATCCAGGGTCACTCCTGATGTAGGTGAATTCAGTGAGCTAGCAAATTCAAAAATCTTTCTCCAACGTCAATTCAAATACAGTTTGAATTGGTCTTGGTGTGGAATGCAACTTTGCTTTGGTCCTTGTACATCCCCCCCACAACCTCCAAGGTGCTATATTTCCCATGATGCGGCGGTGCAATTTTGCTCCATTTGCTTCCAGTATTCCTTCAAGAATGGAGGAGACATTCGGATGTGGCTGTATGTATACTCGAGACCACACATGGCGGGAACTGCGGGCATTGCTAAATTGTTGAAATAGAGTAAATAGAGTAAAAAAATAGAATAAAATAGAAAGGAAGAGGAAACGTGAAGCAATCATTCACATGAGGCTAGCATTCATGTGAAAATGGAACCAGGAAGTGGCCCCCTTCTTCACCCCGGAAGTGCAAAGGTTCACAATGCGTTCAGAGTCCCACTGAGCTTGCACAAGGGTGCCAATTCAAATTGTTGAATCTGCATGGTATGTACTGGTGTGATAATTTATTTTCCACTCGCTCCACTTTGCTTCAGGAATGACCACAATTTCACTCTTCACTATGATAATTAATCACGTGAACTGCCTTGGATTTGAATTGACTCTGCTTCCCCTTCCCTTCGGAATGGCTTTGAATTGGAGTTCCAGTTTCACGTGTGATAAACTCCTATGGCAGTGTCCCCAAAGGCCACCCAGTCTAACTACTGATTAGGAATCCACTGCTAAGGTACCTCTGAGAGGTGGACATCCACTCTGAAAATTTCCACAAAGAAGAGTCCACCACCTTCTGAAGGAGTCTGCTCCTAGTGTTTACCTTATATACATTTGAAAATATATCTTTCTCTCTGTTAAACATTTTCCCAGTTCTTTATGTCATACCTTATATTTCTTCCCTGTATGGTGTAGTGTGTTGACTACAACTCTGGCGAGCATTGTTCAGATCCCCACTCGACCACAAAAGCCTACTTGGGTACCTTGGGCAAGTCACACACACTCAGCCTGTGTTTTGAAGACACTTGCCAAGAAAACCCTATGATAGATTTGCCTTAGAGCTGCCATAAGTCAGAAAGGACTTGAAGGCACACAACCCACATACATTTAAAATACTACTATGACTAGAACACCTGAATCCTATAAGTACTTCCACCTAGAGTAGACCCATCATATCAATTGTTGAATGGTGAGCCAACCCTAAGTGAACAGTTCTACTCTAGCTGGAACTGGCTGAGACTACAGTACTTGGGACTACTAAATAGGATTTAGGCTATTGATATTTTTCCTGTTTACTGAGTGGCTTCTTGAAATACAGTATATTGAACTGACTTTGTCCACAAAGGAGATTGTATGTCAAAAGGAATAATAGTACTTCCTCCTTTTCATAGCATCCTTTTAATTCAACATATATATGCATTGCAACATAGTTAAAGGTTTCCCTTACCTTGGATCAAACATTGATCAGAATGGAGACTGCATCAAGAAATAAGAAGACTAGGTATGGGAAGGACAGCTATGAAAGAATTAGACAAGATCCTAAAGTGTAAAGATATACAACTCAGCACTAAAGTTAGAATCGTTCAAGCCATTGTATTCCCCAGTACTATATACAGATGTGAGATATGGACAGCGAAGAAAGCCGACAGAAAGAAAATCAACTCATTTGAGATGTGGTGCTGGAGAAGAGTGCTGAGGATATTGTGGCTGGCCAAGAAGTCAAACAAATTGATCCTAGAACAGATCAAGCCTCAACACTCCCTGAAAGCCAAGATTATGAAAATTGGGCTGCTGTTTTTTAGCCACATCATGAGAAGGCACAAATCATTAGAAAAGACAATAATGCTAGGAAAGGTAGAAGGCAGTAGAAAGAGAGGAGGACACATGCCAAATGGATAGACATGCAGATCTGAGCAGAGCAATAGAAGACAGGAGGTCTTAGAGATGTCTCATCCACAGGGTTATCATGAGTTGAGATCGACTCAAAAGCAGCTAACAACAAATTTGTACATTTTTAACCACAACGCCACATTCTTATCTCTTAATTCAGTTTGCTTGCCACAATGAGCCTTTCTACATCATCACTCAAAGTTTTCCATCAGTTTAACTTTAGCCATGCTTCCTTACCTGGGGCAAGGCTGGCCGTTACGGCCAGAAGATCCTTTTCCACAGCTGCCCCAGCCCTTTGGAATACGCTGCCCATAGAGCTCCGCTCATCCACCACCCTGGCCCAATTTAGGAAGGGACTCAAAACCTTCCTATTTAATCAGGCATTCCCCGACTAAACATCCTGTGGGCCTCCCTCCTCTCTCGTGGCCGTGAGGTTGGGCTAATGGGGTCTTTTATTGTTTTTATGGACTGTTGTGGTTTTAATCTGTTTTAACTTGTATATTGTTGCACTACGGTGCATTCTGTAAGCCGCCCTGATCTATTTGGAAGGGCGGGGTACAAATAAAATTTTATTATTATTATTATTATTACATGTCTATCTTTTTGCAGCACTGGCAGATAATATGGGGGTTATTCCAAGGAAAAGAATGGGAGAGAAGGACATCCACAGAGGTAACAACAATTACTCCTGTTGTGAATGGCCATTGTGCCTGTATTGTACACATTTAAGCTTTACACAGAATTGTGAGAAACCATTCCTCCTTCATTTCATGGTCCTTTGGCCTCAGTGATTACAACATAGCTACATATACAGTACACATATCTGTCACATGAAAATAACACTCCATCATATGTCTGGAGATAGGAGCTGTTGTCTACAAAGGCTTATTCCCCATTAAATCTGTTAGGCTTTAAGGTGCCACAGGACTCTGTTGTTTTTCAAAGAGAAACTCCAACTTGAAATCACTAAATAAGAATTTATCAGTTAGTTAAATTTTATTTATTTAGGGTTCAGTCAGGACAATGGTTTCCTCTCCTGCTGCAGGTGTTAAGTTAGCATGGAGATGCTAAGTCGGTGGCTAGCCTTTAAGGTACCACAATGCTATCTATCTGTTGTTGTTGCTCTCTTTGTGTGGGGAAGCATTGTTTCCTCAATGGAGCTAGAATCTTTTTCCTTCTACAAGAGTAAATGAGTTCAGTCTCCTGGGCTATGGAGCTGCCTGTGTGGGTTTATTGCACTGGCACACCTTCATTCACCTGGCTACTCAACTCCCATAGAGAAAAAAGGGAAAAGAAGCTGTGTATAAACCATATTTGTGTTGTAACAGAATTGGAACTGCATCTACAGAGAGCTCTGGATCTTACTTACAGGTCGCACTTACTGCCCAATCATAGTGATTTGCACTGAAGCTAGTTCATTTCTATAGTCATCTTCTGTTTTATCCAGTTAGCTTATTTATTCCTCTGTGTGTGTGTGTGTGTGTGTCATGAAGTAACTCAGCCATTGCTGTACCTTGTGTTCATGAGTAATATTTGGAGTCATTCTTGAGTGTCCTTGTGAATGATAGTTAGGACATTGCCACACAAGCACCATTCTCACAGCGATTGCAGCAGTTTTTTTAAAATGGAAACATACCAGCTTCAGAGCAGCCATTTTTGCATGTCTTCATAATTGCAAGACTGGGGTGCTGCTGTCATTTGCGCTGTCTTCCTGACTCCCCCTTAATCTCACCTCCTGACTCTATGCCTTACCCAGTGTGCCTTTTGGTTATTTTATTTTATTTCAATTTTAACTTTTTCATGCAGTTTCGGAGCTCTGCTACTAGGATTGAAGTTCAAAAGAAGAAAGAAAAAAAGAATTAAGAAAAGAAATACAGGCAATCAGCCTGCTTGGGAATAGTGAGGGGGAGACTGTGACACCACATGACTGCCAATATTGCAACTAGCCAGGCAATGATGTTTTGCACCTGGGGACTAGCATGATTGTGAGGTCATTGGTGGATTTCCCCCATCAATGAAAAGGGACACAGCAGCTATGGGTCAGAGGTGGTGTGTGGCATAGGTATCACCAAAGTTGCTTTTTTTTTCTGGATCTAATCATATTTAAAAGCTATGTTTAGTAATCCCTTTAGTGTAAGCTGGGATACTTTGATTGGCGCAGGAGTATCTATAGATGTTGCAGTACTGGAGTTTGGTTTTAAAGCTAACACTTTCATAGAATGATAAAGTTGAAAGGGAACCAACAATTCATTTCGTCTAACCTCTACCAATGCAGCAGTCCACAACTAAAATTAGAAATCCTCTTCATTGTTTATATTATGATGGAAGTAGCATAATGGCAGTCCACTTCAGGTGTGGTTCAGAACTGGACAAATCCCCAAACCCAGAGCCAGTCTGGGCTGATTGGAATAGTTTTGGGAAACAACTTAATTGAAACAGGACTCTTTTAAAGTGGACTGAATCCAAACACTACTGAAAATTCCTTTGTATTTTGAGTTCAGAGCGATATTAGAGACACAGATTGAGTGTCTCCAAAAGTTAATCAATTTTTCTTAAAACACTCCATATAAAGAAAATATGAGGATGGGTGGAGAAGGGAGAGGGGTATATTTTTCTGACTGATAGCGACAGCCTCTAATGACAGTGAACAATTTCACCAGAGTACATCAATTCAAGTACTTTGGGGCAGGATGATAAAGTAGTATCTGACAGGGTTTAGCCAATGTTCAGTATTTTCTGCTAGTTTTCTCACTCCTGAGAGAAGGAATGTCAAAATATTTCGGTGGAGTCTGTGGGACTAAGCATGAAAAGAGGTGGAGAGGGGGAGAATGGCAGAATCTGGCAGCACCTTTAAAAACATCTGTCTTATTTAAATGGATATTTTAGCATGAGCTTTTGTGAATTTCAGTTCACTTCAGATATACATTGAAATCCACAAAAGCTCATGCTAAAATAAACCTGTGAAATAAACCAGTTGGTCTTAAAGGTTCTGTTAGTGCCTTCCTTTCTCCCCTTCCCTTTCTCTTTTTATGCTGCAATAGATTAACGTGGCTATCTCTATAAGACCTAGGAATGTATAGCTTTAGGTGCTTGCTTTGAAAAAGGTGTTAAAATTCTTTTGGCTTTGCTATTGCCATGTTCATTTGCACATCTGTCCTGTTGTATTTCTGTCACTTTCTGAGCAGAAAGCAAAAGGTTTAGGGTTTGTTTTGTTTATCATAATTCCTTAACCCCAACATCAAACTCCAACTCCCTAAATGCAAAATCTTCTGAAATTTTCCAAGTTTCTTGTGTAGGGATGCTTCTATACCATTTTCATACACATTTTCCAAAAGTCCCATGGAGGGGAATTAGGGGAAGAAAATTACTCCTAAATCAAAACACCTCTCTTCTGCCCCAAATCCTGCATCTTTCCTTGTGGAATTTTGTAGGATTATTTGTCCACTCAAATATTTTTCTTCAATTTTAATATAAAACAGCATGAACAATGTTTTAATTACCAAAGAACACAAAATACAAGAACCATAAATATTCACATTCAAAAATAAATTTAGTATATTCAGTTTTTAAAAGGTAATCCCTGCTTGACTCATTAATCAATTATATACATTAATATATGGTCCAAATCAAGCCAATATGTTTTTCCATAGTTTGCCAAGCATATACGGAGGAGACTGTGTATAATTGTTCCAGACATCTTACCATGTATCTGAGACTTTTTCATTATGTGTGTTTTTTTCCATTAAGGATATTACAATTTCCTTAAATAGGAATAAGTCTATTCTGACTGTCCTTTTCATAACAAATACCCACATTGTTAAACCTACAGGAACAAGCATGTCCTTCTTTGGAAATCACAAAGCTGTTGCTGCAAAAATATTCTGTACCTGTTATTCTGAAATTTAAGCAGATTTAATTCCCTTAGAGGGACAACTATTTCTGAAATTTAATCCATGCAAAATAAAAATGTTATTGCCATATCTCTCATTAAAAACAAACAAAAACCTAGGGAGTTTAGAAAAAGGAAATCCATGCATCTATTTGTCTGAACACTGACATATGCTTTCACCTCCTAAGTGGCTATTATACCTGCAAATTTCATCCAAATTTTACAAACAATTTAAAAAGTTTTGGATATAAATTGGTGTCTAATGAAAGTAAATGGAAGGTATAAAGATTTGAATTTTTTAACTGACATTTGGATTTCAACATAAGTCAAATTGGGGAGCTTTGAATTGCTCTGAGACAAATCAGATTGTTTCTGTAAACTCCCAACTGGTGTCTGAAACAAATCTTTTGATTGTTTGGCTCACATTCCTATTGCTCAGGATATTGGAAAGGCAATAGTTATTGAGATGTTGCAAAGAATGAAATCCTAGGAGGAAGTATCTGCTACAAGAGGCACAGATGTGCTGTCACTTTGTGAGTTTCATCTTACAAGCAGCATGAAGGATTTTATCACACCAGCCTGCTGTTCTGCCACAATCACACTAAGAAGGAAGCAAACTGTTGGGGCATAATTTCTTATCACACTTTCCCCATGGTAGGTTTTTGTCAATCCATGGTTGCATGATGTGTTTTCCACACTACCAAATATTGCCTTCCATGAAGAAGGATGGGAGCAGGTGACTGTGGCTACCAGCTGCCTTCTGAAGCAGGTTGGTGTGTGAATGTGCACACAGCAGCCAACTTCGGGAAGGTGTTGGTGGCTGTAGTTGCTGAGATCATAGAATCATAGAATCGTAGAGTTGGAAGAGACCACAGGGGCCATCCAGTCCAACCCCATTCTGCCATGCAGGAAATCCAAATCAAAGCATCCCAGACAGATGGTCATCCAGCCTCTGCTTAAAGACCTCCAAGGAAGGAGACTCCACTACACTCTGAGGAAGGAATTTGTTCCACTGTCGAACAGCCCTTACTGTCAGGAAATTCCTCCTAAAATTGAGGTGGAATCTCTTTTCCTGCAGCTTGCATCCATTAATCCGGGTCCTGTTCTCTGGAGCAGCAGAAAACAAGCTTGCTCCCTCCTCAACATGACATCCCTACAAATATTTAAACAGGGCTATCATATCACCTCTTAATCTTCTTTTCTCCAGTCTAAACAGCCCCTGCTCCCTAAGGCGTTCCTCATAGGGCATGGTTTCCAGACCCTTCACCATTTTAGTTGCCCTCCTTTGGACACGCTCCAGTTTCTCCACATCCTTTTTAAATTGTGGTGCCCAGATGGGGAAGAGGGGAGAGAGGAAGAAGAGCAGAATCACATCCACTCACATCATTGTGGCTGCCTGAAAAGTGGAACTGCAGTGGGAGGGACCTATTGCACCAAGGCAGTAAGGGAATAACGATGAGATTGAGAGCCTATTGACAGGTTTTGCCTGTCAGTGAAAAGGTGTACTACAATAATAAATGGAATGCAAGTCAGCAGCAAGACCAACATGACATTGTGTGATAAATATTGGCCAAAGATGCATCTTTATGTTAAAACTGCACTTTTCTAGCCTTGTGTGATAAAGTCCCGAGTAAGAAATACTGCATTATGTGATATCATAATGCATCCACCTTCCACTATTTCATTTCATTAGGAGCTGACAGCTCATCTGGAAAAAATAAACTGTTGGGATGTTACATTATGCTTCATATTATATTAGTATTACCAGAAGGAGGGAAGAAAATGGAATTTTGAGCAGCCTCTCCCAGTTCTGAATTGTCAGTAGGCCACTGATCATGCTAACTAGGGTTTGGGCTGGGGAATTGTCATCCAAAAGAGAAGCTTTTCTAAGCAGTGTACTAATAATATGGAAAAAATTGACTATGCATTTTGATGAAGCTAAGAATACTTTTGAACTAGATTAGTCAAGAAAGACAAACAAGGTGATCTCACTTAATTTTTTCTCCCACTGCTAATATTTTTAATTTTTAAATCAGCTCATAGTTCACACCACCCTTTGAAAACATCCAAATTGATCCCAGTGGTTTCCAGCCAGTCATGCTTCTTAGAGTTCTTCTGCACATTCTTTTCCTCTCCTTTACAAATCGTGGGTTCTCAATTGTTATGTTTAACTTGTAAATTTTCTTTCATAGCAACACTTTAGTTATGGGAAAACAGCATTTTCTGAGCATTCAGACCACAGTATTTTGTTCATTGGAAAATACTATAATTCTTCCAAGTAGTGTATGCATGACTATTAGCAAGCCACAGCATATGAGTGCATGCAAAAGTCAGAGCTTTTTTGTTTTTTCCTACATGTCCTCTAGGTTTTTGTTTGTTTTTAATGAGGGATAGGGCAATAACATATTTTTTGTATCATAATTAATGTCAGAGAATGAATTCCATGTTCTATCCATTCTATGGACCTCTTTTGTTTTAATTCTTTATTTTTATTTATGTGTAATACTTGGAAAAATGCGATACTGATCTCTGGATCCTCCAGGGCCAGCCATATAACACCTGTGCTTAAAAAGACCTTCATTGGCTGCCCATTCGCTTCCGGGAGCAATACAAGGTGTTGGTTATTACCTATAAAGCCCTAAATGGCTTGGGCCCAGGGTACTTGGAGGACCGCCTCTCTCCATACAATCCGCCCCGCACACTCAGGTCGGCCGGGAAGCAACTGCTGAGAGTTCCAGAAGCTAGATATTCTGCCACCGCACAGAGGGCCTTTTCTATCTCGGCTCCTAAGCTCTGGAACTCGCTTCCCGGCGAGCTCCGCTCGGCCTCCTCCCTTGACCAATTTAAAAAGGGGCTAAACACATATCTTTTCCAGCAGGCATACCCCTAATGCCCCAATGTAGCTTCTTCTCTCCCCTTCTGCTGCTTTACTGGTGCTAGTTGGATATCGCTATGTGTATTTTTAATTTGTTTAATTGTACTTTGTCTGCTGGTTTTATTATGTGTTTTGTGACTGCATAACTTATTTATTGGAACCCGCCTTGATCTTTGGAAAGGCGGGCTAGAAATAAAGTTTTTTTATTATTTATTATTATTATACATTTTAGGAAAGTTAAAAGCACCAAATTTATGAAACAGCATAACATACCCTCCAACTGTCCTCTTCAGCAGGGACAATTCATCCCGCTGTTTCAGCTACTTTTAAAATGTACCAATTTTTCTGTCCTCCACCCACTTTCCCTCTTTATCCTCAGCTTGAATCAATTATGGGAAATAGTATGAGTTCAAAGTGCAAAGATTATTTGTGTTCAATTAACAGGAGGAGAGGACAGGAGAAAAAAGGAGAGGAGAGTGGAAGGCTAGGTCTTGCCCTTCCCAGTAGTATCAGAGAAAAGCAAACCGCTGAACCTTCTCCTAGCTTGCCTTTTCTTCTTCGTTAATAACAACTATCATCTTGACCACACTCTCATGCGCTTAGCTACTTGTGCCTTGGTTTTTATCTGTTAAATGTTGAAGGGTATGACATTAGAGTAAAACAAATGGACCAGTTAAAATAGTTCAGCAGATTTTAGAAATCTATTTTTTTTTAAAAAAGGAAATATTTATTTCCACATTGCAATGATATTTGATAATTAATGGATTGGTTTTATATCTCATATTTCTCCCAGTGTGGGACTCCCAGTAAGGGACTTGGAGAAGACACCAGATCTTTGAAAGTCAGGGACCACCACTGAAATTACTTTTTTTTTTGCAACCACTGTTCTACTTCAGATCCCTCATGCTTTGAGGGGTTGCGACATCTGTGGAACAAAATATACATCTTTAAATGATTGCAACATCTGTGGAACAAAAGATACATCTTTAAATGATAACACTGCATATTGTGACAATGACTTTATTAGGTCAATGAAAAAAGCACAAAAATATGTGCATGCCTTTGAGATTTTTCAAATACCGTTATCAGGCAAGACATTACAAAGCTGAAACAGGGAAGGCAAAATAGTGATCTTAAAAGCCATGTAGTCTACAAGTTGTCTTGAGAGCTGATGAGGAGAAAGGATCTGCAGATTTTCAGACAGGGCTCATGAGGTGATGTGATAGTGTTGGGTTTCTCCTGGAGTAGCCTGTAAGGATGCTGAGAACAGAAAATGCATAAAGCTTTGCTGTCTAGTAACACCACAATCTTAGCTTGAAGTTATGGCAGCTGGAATAATGTAGTTGCTAGTAAAGTCCCTTTTATCAGCACAGTGGATGATGATGATGATGATGATGATGATGATGATACAACAGCACCCCAACAATGCCACATTGGCATAACTTTAAGCTGCTGTGAGCATTATGCCAATTTAACTACACAAACATATTGAAAGGAAATTGGAAGAACTGGAAATATGATGATGGGAGATAAAAGACTGTCCAGCTTAAGAAACGGCCAAAATAAAGCTGCTTCGGGTCTCTTTGGAGGTATGCTATTTAAATGATGCATGGGTCCTAAGAGTCCAGAGGTTGCGCCAAAGCCACATTTCATTCCTAAGCACCGGAGTGCAGCTTTTGGTGCAGCTTCCGGATTCTTAGGATGCGTGCATCATTTAAATAGCATACCTCCAAAGAGACCCGAAGCAGCTTTATTTTGGCAGTCTGTAACAGGCCTAAGTTCCTGTGGTACTACAGTATCTTGTCATAGGTCTTACCACCCCCATCACTGCAAAGTTATATTAACCAAATAGCTATCACAACTACAATCACTCCCGTTGGAGCCAATGGAAGGTTCTTGTGACTTTGCTGTTCTAGTTTCTATTTGTCCTCATCAGTGTGAGTGTTTCCTTCATTGCTTGTTCCTATTCCCATCTCACAGACATCAGAGAAAAATTTTGGGCCGAGATTTATGAACATGAGTAGTGCTGGACTGTTGCAGGATTCAAACTCTTTGTTTTTGGAGTTATGAGGCCTGTAGGTATCCATACCCTATAGGGGGTCTCCTGAGCATTGGGCTGATGGAAAAGGTGATGCAGCCTGCTCATGTGCTATGTGTGGGAAAGTGTGGAATGAGTTTTGTGATGTTCTTGCTGGGTGCATTGCTAGTGATTGATGCAGTGGTGGTGGCTGCATGTACAAGAAATGTGAGGGTGTCATAAGAGGGCAGTGGCAAACCACCTCTGAATAAATTCTGCCAAGAAAACCCTGTGATAGGGTTACCTTAGGGTTGCCATAATCCAGAAATTTCTTGAAGGTACACAACAACAACAACAACAACAACAACAACAAACATAATTTAATGCCATCACCTATGGGTAGCAGCAACATAGTTTCCAGAGTCCCTGTGGGTGTGGCTGTTCTTATTGTTGTTAGCTCTCCCCCCCTCCCATCTCTATTATGTATATTCATTAAATTTGTTTTTCAGAATTTGGCTTTTGCCTGGGGTATTACTGGTGTCACTGTAACCGCTCCACTATGAGTGGAAGACACAGACTGGTTCCATATGCAACACTATTCACACAGTTTCCTTCGCATGTTATTGTGTCATCGCTGTAATGTATGAACCAGGCTAAAAACAGCTCAGTGTGTGAAATAAGGTGATAAAGTCACTTTCTGAGGACTTTCCATTTTCCATTTTAAAATAGAAAAGTAAGTCAAGCTTCGTTTTAACGATGAGGAGCTCAAATGGAACAGAACAAAACATCACAAAACCCACACAAGTTCAGATGTCAAAAATATTAAGAGTCTCACCAGCCTACACCTGACGCCTTCAATGGAAACAGCTATTCAGTATGAACTGAGTTTTTAAAAAACAAACACTTTTATTTACAGGCCACTAAGAAAATTCTGTACTGTAGCATCGTGCCAGTATGTCAAGTCTAGAAAAAGAAAGGCCAAAAAATTATAAACGGAAAGGGGACTAATTAGTCTAAGAGTCTATCCAAATCGAAAGAAGTTGAGAAAGAAAATAAATATTAGCAAGAAAAAGCTAATTGGGTCTTTTAGCCTTGGTCTTGTGGAATGCTCCAGTTACAAAACCAAGTACTTTCCTCTAATACATATTTTTTTAAAAAAATATTCCTCTAATACATAATTTTGACCTCTTGACTTGAACCCTACAAAACCACATTTTTCTTCAAAAGAACAGCAGCTTTGAGTCATGTGTGTATGGTCTATAAGATTTTGAACTGAGAGTAACAGAAATTCTTGTCTTATGTATACTCTTATGTTTGAAAATCAAATGGAATTAAAATTGTAGGGAATGTTATAAGCATCCCCCCATTAGTGCTGGAACTGCCATTTCTAGAAAGATTTGGTCAATAATGTTGTCTATATGTGGAGAATTTAATACACTTATAGTTCTTCAGTGCTGGGAAGAAAATTCAAGATGCAGGCTTGTTCATTGACTAATTCGCCATTTTCTCATCATTGCTTACATTTGACCTGTAAATGGATAAAAGAAACTCACATTTATAACCAGATCAGTGGCAGCCCAAGACATATTGCTTCCTGAAGCTGCACAGCAAATGTACCTCCGCCCCTAGTTATGGTACATAAACATCTAACAGCCAGCCAATCATTTTAGTACATAATACAGAAAAATCCCAACTATTTCTCTTCATTCCTGGCACTAAAAATAAAATTATAACTAATGAAAGTCCTGAAAATTTGCTTACCTTTCTGAATCCCCAAATCTGCTGGCTGAATTTGCTGTTCACTATACCTAATGGTAGGGTCAATCTACTAATCACCTGTTTATATGCTGATCAAAAAGCCATTGTTTTGGAGTAATTAGCCCTTGTTGTTGTTGTTGTTGTTAACTGCTCTTGCGGTGACTTTGACTCATGGCGACCCTGTGAATGACACCTCCCGAAGACCCCCTGTCCTCAGCCTCTTTGCTCAGGTCCTGAAGGCCCAAACCCATGTCCTCCCTCATTGAGTCTAACCATCTGCCATGTAGTCTTCCTCTCTTTCTACTGCCTTCCACCTTTCCTAGCATTATTGTCTTTTTTAATGATTAATTTTTCCTCATGATGTGCCCACAGTATGGTGGCCTCAGTTTGATCATCTTGGCTTTTAGGGCGAATTCACTTAATCTGCTCAAGGACCCATTTGTTAGTCTTTTTGGCTGTCCATGGTGTCCTCAGCACTCTTCTCCAGCACCACATCTCAAATGAGTTGACTTTCTATCGGCTTTTTTCACTGTCCAGTGATGGCTTGGATGATCCTCACGTTAGTGTTCAGGGTTATGTCACATTCAGGGTTACACTTTGGACTTTTTCACACGGCGACCTATGTGCTGCCATCCCAAAAATGGTTAAAGTGCTGCCATCCTGGAAACTCAAGTCCATTTGCGAATGGTTACCAGACACAAACACAACAAAAGAATTTAAAACCGCATTAAAGTGGGGCCAATGCACATCTGGGCATCACATGGAGGAAGACAAATTCTTTTGCCAGCTTTCCACATTCCTTCTGTCTGCATGCTCCAACTGTCATTTTCACAAACCCCCCCCCCCCCCAAACATGCTCCTGGCAAGGAGGAAAGGGTGGCTGTTTTGCAGCACAGTGGTGGGGAGCATGGCCAGTGAGCCCCTGGGCCCTCTGCTGCCTTCTCCTCCTCCTCCCTCTGGCTCAGAGAGTGACTGTGCAGTGGCAGGTGTCTGTACCAGGAAGGGGAGCCAGGTGTGGACAGCTGTAAGTTGGTGCCCTTTGCTGCTCAGGGGCGACAGCTCAGCCGAGTCTGCGTCAGAGGACTGGCAATGTTTGGTGGGGGCTTCCTGCAGGGTCCTCTGCTGCAGTGTCTCCCTTGGCAGGGGCCTCTTAGTGATGTGGGTGGCCCGAGAAGCCTTGGACATGGCCGGGCAGAGGGCCGGCGCTCCTGTGGAGGTCCTGTCTGCCATGGCCGCTCAGCTGGAGGTGACAGAGCTGCTGAGGCTGTGGGCCCACAAGATGGAAGAGGAGGAGGTGGTGCACCTGGGGAGGAATGCCGCTGCCCTCAAGGAGGTCTTGAAAGGAAGGGTGATAATGGTGCCGCAGCCTCCTCCCCGGAGGAGCCCTGGTGGATGAGCCTCAGTGCCTTCTCTGAGGTCCTATTCCCCCACGAATTCAGAACAGTCACTTTCTGTTGGAGGGAAGAGGAGGAATAGGAGGAGGAGAAAGAAGAGGAGGCAGAGGAGGATCTTGGGAATCAAAGGGAATCCGGGGTGATATAAAAAAAAAATGATTTCACAACAAGCCACATGCGAACTGCAACAGGACTAGTTCTCCGAATTTACCCATTTTTGTGATGAGTCTTCATTGTGTTCAGATCATCACTGGATCCCATTCACTCTTGTTTGATAAATCCATTCACTTTAAAGTGAAACCCCATGATTGACTCTGCATTGCATTCTATATTCGTATGATGATCTCATTCGAAAGAATGTGGAACCCCATGATTGACTCCGCATTGACCCTGGGATAATGTTCCTATTTCCCCCATGTGAAAGAGCCCTTGATGTCATGTCCATATCTTTCATAGCTTTCTTCCACAGATTAGCACTACTACAGATAATTAGCTTAGTGAAGAAAGCAAACATAAAAATAATGCTAATGGATAGTGAGCTTCTTGCGAAAGAGACTAGATATACCAAGTCTCAGCAGAGCAAAATGGTTTGAATCCATACTATAAAGGGTGATTGGCTAGTGTCCTTTTCCAGGTCACTTTAGGAGAAGAACAGAGGTACTGCAGAGTTTTGAGATGGAAGACATCCATTTGTATGAATCAATAGTGTCTCTGTATGGCAACCTAGTTTCTCCTTTCTTTTCACCTAGAATTTCTTGGTATTTTCACATTCACTTCTGCACCCCACTGGTGGCATTTTCAAGGCAGGATTCTGGGCAGATGCCTAGGCACACACCCAGCAGAAAGAGACCCCAAAAGACAGCAAAGCTAGGTTAGCAAATTCTGAAGTCAGTATTATATATATCCATATCTCTGTGTTGCCTGTTTACACAGTGTGACCTTCTGAATTTCACAGGATTTTCTCAAGGAATATTCAGAGGTGGTTTTGCCAATTCCTTTCTCTGAAATGTAGCTTTCTGCACATTTACAGCTAAGGTGTCTGCCTCTCCCCACCATCATCCCAGCCCTAAGTATCATTTTTCTACTTTGTAATACAGGCCCCTTTCCACACAACACCATCCTTGTCCCAAATGTCTTATAAACCATGAAAAAGCTTTGTTGTGATTATGCAATCACTGTTACATATTTAACATTCCTGGGAAATGTGCTCCTTTGCACTTTCGTTTAAAAATAGTAACCAGCTTGAGAGTCTTATGTTTGCTAACTATTTTGTAACTGCTTGATCATTATTAAGGTGATTATCCTGCCAATGACTTGATTTCTTCATTCTAATAGACCAACATGGCTACACACATCAGGCCAATTAATTTTGAAGCTTTATTTTTCTCTTCTTTTTTCACTGTAAAACCATAAATTAACACGCACACACCTGCCAAAGTATTTTTTCACCTTACCTTAACACTCAAAAGGCAAGATGGCAGGGTGGCTTAACTGCTTTTGTCTGACTGTAATATCCTGCAGGTTTTTTTTTAAATGAGTGCTAGCTTGCAGAAATTTCTTTCAGCTTCCGCTACTGTCACTGACAGTATGCAATATACACTTCACTGAAAAATATTTAAAGTTTAAATGTCATTTAATAATTTAAGTGGTGATTGTTGATTTTCATTTCCAAAGCTTGAAGATGCTTCCAAATGCAACATTTGCCATGAAAAAACTCTCAGATTTTGTGGGATACTTGTAAATAGACATCTAGATGCTTCTTTTTCTTTCTCAGGCTCTAGTGTCACATATTTTAGAACTGAATGGGATGGCACAAATATATTACTGCTTTCTTTGAATCTGAGCTCTAGTGTCCGTATGACTGTCCAAATCATTGTTGAAACTGTTGCTTGGAACACATGACACGTTTCCTCAGAGGCTTGCAAATCCTAGTAGAAACTGCAGCAGCCCTGTTCCCATTGGCCTATAATGCATGGCTTTGTCCTCACCACTAGGCATCTTTCTTTTCTTTCCTTGCACAAGGAATTCTACATAAGGAATTCTTAACCATTTGACCACAATCACACACACATACTTTTTTTTAATGGCACAAGCATTCTGTCTCTTTCTAGAAAAGCATTTTAAGCTGGAGCTGGATGAGGAAGCCTGGAAGCTTGAGAGTGTTGTAATGCTTTTGGTTAGGTTCAGCAAATCTGACAGGAGCTGGATAATCAGTAAAAAGGAACTGGATTTTCTAAATATTCTCAGACAAGGAATTCTATCACATGGGAGGCAAGCATCATGAAAATGGGATTAAAACGTAGTAATAGTGCAATTGAGGGGAAGCTGATCACACCCCCATGTGCTTCTCCCGTTCGTGTCCTGTGCATAACTGGAATGAACACATCTTTGGGTAATAACAGAACTCCCATTATTACCCAAAGGCGCATCAATTACAGTGGGATAATCTCTCTCCCTCCCCCCAATTGCATTATTACCACATTTTAGTCATGTTTACATGATTCTTGATTCCCCCATGTGATAGCGTCCAAGGTCTACAGTTTATCCCCCCTCCCCCCTCCCCCCAGTAATAGGAATTGCAGGTTGAGTCAGACTTTTCTGGACATTCAGGGCTTTCTGAATTTCCAATCCTGGTAAAGTGTATGCCTTCCGTACACGTGCACAGGGTGGTGGTGGTTGTACCCACCTGATAAGATCATTAAGTTCAGAGTCTAAACATTACCTAACTACTTCACTGCCTGAATTGTCTGCTGTCTTAAGAAACTAAAGAATGGGACTTCAGCCAAGGCTCAGCCCTTGAATCTGTTTAGAGAGGACTTTGGGAAGATGTGAACAGTAATAAAGGCAATATAGCTTGTTTCTCTGAGCTTGTAAAGACTAACAAACATTTCTCTGGGATAATGGGAAAAGCCTTCATGAGGCAAGGTTTCCAAGTAGGAGGGGACAGTGGCACTTCTCTTTTTAGAAACAAAACAGCAGAAGAGTGTGTGAGAGAAGTAAATAGCTTGGTAGATTTAAAACATTGGAGCTGCCTCAAGTCTATTTTAAGGCAACTGTTTTTGAAGGCAGCTGTATCTCCATGCAGGTATTGCTTCAGGGTTGTGGTCATATTGGGTTCATGGTTTCCTAAACATTAAACAGTGGTTTGGTGAGGCCAGCAATGGAGGTTTCATGATACCCCATGGAGTATTTTGGAGGAAGAAGGATGGTGAGCAAGAGGGTGTCACTGGTACTATCTGCAGCAGCCAAGAGCTGGTGTTGTAATGTCTGAGTCTATGTTTGGAAAAGACCCCAATGATATCACTCTATACAGAATTGCTAAGAGACAGAAAGTACGAAAGGAAAAGCAGAGAAGCTCTTTCCAAGTTCTGGAAAGCAGGAACATTAAGATGGCTTCCATCCACCCCACAATTCAATTTGGTGGACAAATAACTCATGCATTATTTCAAGTCATGGCATCCAAAAGAACAATTCTTTACCCATCTTTGTCCTTTCCTCCTTTCTTGAAAGTGTCACCTGTCTATTCATTTATGGGACAAATTATTTTTATTACTATGTCACATGGATAAAGAAGGATTGAGGGTTGAATCACTTTTCCCTCAGACCTGTTGCTGTTGAAACAATCAACACTTTCAGACTCTCCCACTACACAGTTATAACACTTGATTCTATTTTAACTAATATAGAATGATTTCTTCCTATATATGCTTGGGATCTGTAGTTTAGGAAGGAGTCATTCCTAAATTACACCATTCTCAGATGGAGAGCTCTAGTGTCTTGCTAAACTATAAGCCAAAGAATTTCATAGGATGGCAGTTTAGGTGAACTCATAGCATAGGTGAAAGGACTCCTTGGAATACACAACTCTAATATGCCAAAATGTTGTGTGAATGAGACCTTAACCTTACATATTTTGCACAGCTCATGGTACAAAACAGAATATGATGCTTTAGTTGGGGCTGGGAATGAATTTTCTCCTGAATAACATTGCTTAGTATCCTTGTCTTTTGGGGAAAGTGGATGTTGGGACTTCCTCTCTTATATGCAGTTAAACTGAAACTTCTGTCTTATTTTCTGAATGATGTGGACTGGTTTGAATAATCTGGAATGGTATACACAAAAGTGTGATGTGACTGAGACATAAAAATTGTTAACATATTCTATGGCTTGGCTTAATCATTAATCAAAATGGAAACTGTGGTAAAGATATCAGAAAAAAAACTTGGAAAGGCTGCTATAAAGGAACAAGATAAGATTCTCAAGTGTAAAGATATATAATTAAATGCCTAAGTCAAAATCACTCAGGTCATAGTATTCCCAATTTCTATGAAAGCTGTGAACAACTGAGAAAGCTGAACAGTGAAGAAAGCTGACAGGAAGATAATCAAGCCAATTGAGATGTGGTTCTGAGGAGACCTCTGTGGATGAGGTGGACTGCCAAAAAGACAGATCAATGGGTTTGAGACCAGACTAAGACTGAACTCTCCAAAGAAGCCAAAATGAATAAATGGGTTATTGTGCTTCAGACATATCATGATATGGCATGACTCACTTGTAAAAGACGATAATACTTAGTAGAGTGGAAGCAGTAGGAAAAGAGGAAGACTGCTTTATGGTGGATTTATTTGATAAATAAAGCCATGATCCTGAGTTTGCAGGACCAGAGCCAGGCTGTGATAATCCTTGCCCTGGGAGGACTCTAACTCATAGGGTTACTATAAATCAAAGCTGACTTGATGACAGATAACAACAACAACAAAACATATTGAAGTATTATAATGGGGACACTCCTTGTTTTAGAAGGAAAGGTAGTTTGAACTTTGTGGAATTTTTCTCCCATCACAGATGCTTCAGATCTACGATGGACAATCTTTTTGAGTCCTAAGCATAATGGTGTAATTCTTTGTAGGAATGAAAGTATTCATCATCATCATCATCATCATCATCATCATCATCATCATCATCATCATCA
>NC_056522.1:339626800-339638718 GCF_019175285.1 Sceloporus undulatus
CTGTCATCATCTTTCTTTGTATTCTACCAACTTAAGACACCTTATAAGAAAAACTAAATACAGTGCAGACAAAAACTGGCAGAAGATTAGCATAATAATGATAATCATAGCTACATTGCATATGCATTTGGTTGGGTGTGGTTTTTCCTGTAGTCAACAGTTTGGGAAGTGCTAGACTAATTTGCTGGTTTTGCCACTTGCATTGCAGAGTGGCCAATTTAAAGAAAGGTTAAACCATTAGCCCCATAGCCTGAGTAGAACCAGCAACCACAGCTTGTGAAATTGGGGGGGGGGGGGAGTTTAAGGGAAGAAAGGATATAAAAGGAGATGCTTGACTGTTAAATTTTAAGATTGAGCCAGTCAGAAATAGAGATAGGGACAGAGAACAGATAGGAATAGATAAGATTATGGTAAGGGCATGATATGGCCAGTTGGGAACAAAGATTGAATAGGAGTGAGTTGAGAACCAACTCACTACAGTACTTTGATCCTAACTAAGTTGTTGCACTGAAATGCTTGTGATAAGCCAGGTACATGCTGGAAGTCTAACCTGTCTGCTAGTCAACAGACCTTTGTTATTTTGTTTTGTTACCTCTGCCTAAAAGCCTTTTATTTAAATAGTCAAAGAAATTGGTCATCACAAGCCACATCCCATTATCACCTTCGGCCCACCTACTAACACAGTGAGAGGTTTAGAGCTGTGGGGTAAGGTTGGACAGGAACCCAAGGGTTGGTGCCTGAGTGAACAACTCAGAGGAGGGATCCATCAGAGCCTTCCATGCTATACTGGGGCGTGGGCAACATTTGACTCTCCAAATGTTGTTGGACATCATATCCTGTTCATAGCCAGTGATAAACAGGGTTCCCAGATCTTTTGATCCTAAAGAGGCCTGCCCCTCTTCTTCAGTTCTCAGGATGAGAATGAGGGGTCTCACAGCTTTATCACATTTCAAAAGAAAGTTGAAAGACAGTGAGGCAGAAGTGGCTTTGGGTTTACTTTTCCACATGCCTACAAAGCACTTCCGTTTTACTACTCGGACTGCGGGAGACGAATGTAAATGCGTGGCTTTTGGCCTACTGGAAAAATCAGTTTGGCAAAAGCAGCACATTTACCACTGGTTCCCATTGGAGGGAGAGTGGAAGTACTATGATGTTGTACAGGAAGGTAAGCCAGAAGCTGCTTCTGTCCTGTTGGTTTTTGTCTTTCTTTTGAAATGATGCTACTGGTGATAAGGGTCTCAAATTGAGAGCACTGCCTTCACTGTATGTATGTATATTTTGTTTATTTGTTATTTAATTTGAATTGCATACTTTGTGCAACTGTGTCTGCTGCTTAATGTGCCATGCTTGAAGACAGCAGCAGAATCTGTCTCTTGTACAGTGAAGACTTGGTATCTACTGGGGCTTGGTTCCAGCCCCCCTCCCCTCATGGATATCAAAATCCATGAATGCTCAAGCCCCATTAAATACAATGGCACAGTAAAATGGTGTCCCTTCTATAAAATGGCAAAATGAAAGTTTCCTTTCTGAAATGTATTCATTTTAAAAATATTTTCAAACTGTGGATGCTTGAATCTGTGAATAGAAAATCCATGGATACAAAGGGCACTGTAATATCACCAGGACTCACTGCCTCTAACATCACATAGACTTGGCCTGTCATCCCTAACGGCAACATATTCTGGAAATTGTAGTTGAGTCACAGAAATTAAAAAGCATCTAACTGCAACCCCATATATACTTATAGTAAGACAGGTATATCACAAACAAAAGCCAACACAACATAGGTTGCACAGAATATACTGTACAGCATAAGAATTATAAACAGAATGTATTATATTATAAATATACTGAGAAATCGAATAACAAGGCTTCTGCAGAACTTGTTTCATACATAGACTTCTTCGGATTCCATACGGAGTTCTTTTTTCATTAACAAAACAAATAAAAATACATCACATTCCTACTGTAATTGCTTGATGTGCATAACACACATTTATGCTTCTGTTTCTAAAAATATTAACTAGGGCCCAGAATGGGCCCTAGTGGGCCCTAGTGGGTCATTGCTATCCACAGAAAAGCTTAATTTTTAAACTAGTAAGTACTACGAATTAAGTATCTCTGGAAGTTCCTCTACTTAAGTAGCTCAAGCATGTGTGTGTGTGGCTGATGTGGTCACTATCTGGTGAAAGAAAAAGTTGTTTTACATTTGACAAAAGGCACATTCCTTATTACTGCCTCAACAGAATTCTGGCACTGAAAATATGCTTGGGACTATGGCATGAGTCAAATCTTTTCTAGAATTAAAAAGAGGATGTGGTTTTCAACTACCCATCACTAGACCAAAATCAAACAGTGTGTGAACAATGCAAGATGTTTGCTCTTGCATTATTTTACTGAAGTCTTTAGTGTTCCTTGATTTGTCCACAGTTAATAATAGTCTTAAAACTCACAGCATTTCACATTTGAAAAGATCATGGAAGTACATTCCTTTATGAGACTTCACTTGCTAAAACATTCTGAAATCTTGAGCTTTCATTTTTAGCTTGCAATACAAGCACTGAAATAATGGAAATGTAGTTTTGGGGAATGATTAAGTTAGAACTGAGAGCCAATGTGGCGTAATGGTTTGCGCGTTGGACTATGACTCTGGAGAGCAGAGTTCGATTCCCCACTGTTCCATGAAACCCACTGAGTGTCCTTGGGCAAATCACACTCTCTCAGCCTCAGAGGATGGTAGTGGCAAATCCCCTCAGAAGAAACTTGCCAAGAAAACCTCATGATAGGTTCACTTTAGGGTCGCCATAAGTCGGAAACAACTTGAAGACACACAACAACAGCAAGTTAGAGCTAAGCAGGAACTAAATTATGGTGACAATATTAAAATGACATTGTATGAAGAGTCAAAGAATACTATATTTTTTATTTATTAATTTAAAATGTTTATATCCCATCCCATCTGAAGATCTCAGGGCGGCTTATAATAAAAATGATTTGAAATAATACAACCATAAGACGTGTGACCGTTTCCACAAAAAAATGCACTGAAATGTAGGACCATGTTTAAAAAAATTACACTGGTAATTATGTTGATTGTAATGAACCATTTAAGCTAAAAATACATACTTGAATGACAGATAAAAATAAATCACAGTGGCCAAATAAAAAATTAGTGTAAAGCTAAAGAGGTACACTAAATCAAGCAACGTTCCAAAATACAATGTGAAGAGCATTCCTGTAGAATTTGAAGATCAGGTAAAGAATAGATTTGCATTACTAAGCCTAATTGCCTGGGAACCAGAAGAATTCTGGACTGAGACCAAAGACTTTATCATGGAAGAATGCAAAAAGACATTATCAGTAGCCAGGAAGAAAGAAAAGCCTGGTTGGATGACTAATGAAATTCTTCAAACGGTTAAGGACAGATGAGACAGAAAAGTAAATGGTGAGAGAAATAGGGTCAGAACATGAATGCAATCTGTTTAATGACTTATATGTGTATGTAGGGATAAGGATAACTATTAATAATAACCAGTGCAAAGAACTTGAAGAAAAGAACAAAAATGGTAGAACAAGAGACCTCTTCCACAATATCTGAGAAATGGAAGAAAAAATTAAACTAATATAAGAGATGGTAAGGAGCCAGCATGGTATAGTAGTTTGAGTGTTGGACTACAACTTTGGAGACCAGGGTTCAAATCCCTCCTCAGCCATGAAAATCCACTGAATGGCCTTGGACAAGCCACACACTCTCATCCTCAGAGGAAGGCAATGGCATACCCCCTCAGAACAAACCTTGCCAAGAAAAACCCATGATATGTTTGCCAGGATAACCATAAGTCAGAAATGAGTTGAAGGCACACAACAACAACAAGGAATACAATATGGCCAACAGAAGAATTAATTGCATGATCAGAACAAAATAAAAAGACAATGGAAGCATTACACCAAAGAACTATACAAAGAAAAGAAAAGAAAAGACAAGAAAAGACAACAATTTCCTTCAAAGTAGCTTCTTTTGATGAAGGACATACAGTTTTAGAAAATAAAGTGAAAGTTGCTATCAAAGCACTTCAGAGAAATCATGAGGAACAGATACAGTATCAATATACAGTAGTCGTTTCAAGCTTTAGTGACAGGGGTCCAAAACACACTTCAGAATTAATCCAGTTTGAGACTGCTTTAACTGTCCTGGCTCAGTGATAGGGAATTCTGGGAATTGTAGTCTATTGTGGCACCAGAGCCCTCTGACAGAGAAGGCTAACTAGTATCCCCAGAATTCCCTAGCATTGAGCAAGGACAATTAAAGTTGTCTCAAACTGGATTATTTCTGCAGTGTGTTTTCGACCACAGTCTATGTAAATTCTTACAAAAATCAGCCAAAAAATAAAGGGGGAAAAACACAACAGCCCACAGAATAGACATGCTCAGTCTACATTCCAATCCCCAGTATAGGGACACAGGGATCATAGTAACTATTGGATCATCTCCTAAAGTATGTAAGCAACCTGATGTTCAAGATTCTACAACAAAGACTTTCACTATATATGGAGCAGGAAATACAAGACATCCAAGATGGATTCAGAAAAGGAACAGGCATTAGAGATCATGTTACAAACATATGCTCATAGAATGCACCAAATAATTTTAGAAGAAAACCAGTCTGTGCTTTATAGATTACAGCAAAGCTTTTGATTGTGTAGATCATGAAACACTATAGACCACTTTAAAAAAATATGTATGCCACAATGCTTCATCATTTGGATGTGTTACCTATACTCTGTATAAGTGTCTTATATCTATATGACACTGTATTATTAGTAGAAAACAGCAAAGACATGGTGCAAGTACTGATGAAAGTATAATATCGATTGATCTAAATTATACTCTTATCTGGCCGAGGATGGATGTTCATGATTCAATAATCAGGAAAGACTGAACAAGAGTGATGATTGTGCAAAGACAGTCAGGAGGAAACCACTGTTCTCAGTGCTCATCTGAAATTTGGCTCAGATCACATAGATGATCCCCAAAACTTCTGGAACAATTTTCTCTGGGCTGATGAATCAAAGGTAGAGCCTTTTAGCCTAAATTACAAATATTATATTTGGCAAAAGCAAACAGTTATTTCAGCTGGTAGAACTCTCCCTAGATTACTGCCATGTGCTCTATATGTAGCTGCCCTTGAAGAGGACTCAGAACCTAAAGCTAGTGAAAAATGCAGCCACTTGTTTTCTGGCTGGAATACCATATAGGCAGCATATAATGCCAGTCTTAAAATAATTACACTGACTGCTAATATGTTTCTAGTCAGAATTCAGTGTACTTGTGGTGACATTTAAAATCCTTAATTCCTGAGGACCCTGATATTTGAAGGAGCACCTTTCTGCACATTTGTCAATGCTAGGAAAGGTGGAGGGAAATAGAAAGAGGAAGGCCACATGCTAGATGGATGGACTCAGTTAAGGAGGTCACAAGTATGATGTTGCAGAAGCTAAGCAGAAGAGTGGAGGACAGGGAGTCTTGGACATGTCTCATCCATAGGGTTGCCATGGACCGAAACTGACTTGAGGGTGGTTAACAACAACAAATTGGAAGATCCTAGAATGTCAGGCCATCTACCCAGAAGCTGAAAATAGTCATGCACCAGACAAGCATACATACAAAACAATCTATCAAGGAATGGCTACAGAAGGAAAAAAATCTTTTAGAATGGCTCAGTCCAAGTCCAGAGCTAAGTCTCATTAAAATGGAGTGATAGGACCAGAATCTGTTCAAGCTGGGGGGAAAACTAAATGTCACTGAGTGTAAGTAATTCTGTAAGGAGAAATTGTGTCTAAATCCCACAAAACCAATGTGAGATGTGGACTGACAGTTACAAAAAACCCTTACTTGAAGTCATTGCTACTCAAGGGAGTGCCATGGGGTACTGAATTTAAAGGTTCACATACTTCTTCATGTATGGATATTGGATGTTGAATCAGTTGTGGATAGATAAATGTTGATAATGTATCTTGTTTGTATGTCACTTGTTTAATTACACAATCTGGTTTTTTTTAAATCTAGTATTGTGAATTAGATTAAGATCTCATAACATTTTAGGTTGGAAATATCCTAAGGGCTTTACATACTTTTTGTCACCACTGTGATCTGCTAAGATTAATGGCATTCTCTTAAAACTCTCAAAACCTCTGGTATTTATTATTGGGAAAAAGTGATTTGTCTCTATTTTGATTTTACATTGCTCATCATGGATCCTGCCGCTTACTCATTTGCTTAGCCTTAGTCATCCCACAGTAGCAACTAAGCAGTACAAAGTAACTAAAGATAGCCTATTTCAATTGCCTGTCCTTCCACTTGTATTAGTACAGTACAATCATGTCCTACTGCAACATAATCAGGCTTTATATGGGAAGTGAAGACAGGCAGAGTTTATTAAACTCTTTTCTGAGTTGCTCTACTGATGTGGTCTCTCACAGGATCAAGAGCCTTACTGCATGACAAAAGATGGCTGAGAGGCAGCGAGAGAGAAATGGCTTTCTTCTTGCCTCTCTGCATGCTGTCATAGCACTTCTGTTCTCCTTCTAGAGGGAGACGGTTCCCACTGTGTGCCTTTTCCATCGTGACAAAAAACATGCTTTTATGTCCCTTGGGAAGCGAATAGAAGTGATTTGATGGCATTCAGAGAGACACTGAAAAAGCCATTTGTCTCTTGCTGCCTCTTGGCTTTCATTTGTCAAGCGATAAGGCTATTGGTCTGCATGTAAGAACATGAGCTTTACTAGACCACACCAAAGACCTGACTAGTCCAAAATTTTGTTCACCCAGTGGTCCATGGGATTTCAGAACAGCTGGCATTCAAAGCTATACTAATGCCATAATTACTAAATAGCCATGAATTAATCTGTTTCCTCTATCAACCTATTAGGTTGTCTTCAGCAGATTGACTTCTGCTTCAATCATTTTGGTATATATAAATGTTGTGTGCTAATGAATCTCTAGCTTCTAAGGTACCAATTAGTACAAAGGTACCAATCCCATCTAAGACTAAATAATTTATTTTGGCTTGTGTATTTATGCTCAACAGCTAGCTTTATTGGTTTCGTGATAAACATATACCCCAAGGGTAGTCCATGGGCCACATTTCATCCATGAGCTTTCCTGTAGACTTGGTCTTTAGACTCTACCACTGCCTCGTTTGGGCATGAACCTACTTACTTTTGTTAGATCCCACCCATGCTGAAATCCAGACCTCATTGACTTTTCATTGAAGTACCATGGACCTCAATAGGAAATAGTTTCTCCACCTTTTCTGTGAATCATTGGTACTCCACGGACATGATATTATCATTCTTTTTGGATACATCTCTCTACTGGGGCTTAAGAAGGTTGGATGTCAGTTCTTTGGTTTCTTAACACCTAGGGCAACACCTTTGCTATCATGTATTTTAGTAGACTAGCAGTATTTAGAAAACAACTTAGAGCCCACATCAGAAAGCTTCTTCCTATTCCGCCCCCCGCCAGATAACCACAATAACAGTTAAGAGCAAACAGCTATTAATCATTTCTACTTTAGAGAGATGACAGGCACCTACAATGCATCTGTTCAGTCCATTAGCCAAAATGTACCTATTCATGAAGCCTCACTGATCTTTACTTCTGGCTCTGCTGAACTCTGGATGCCCTGTTGTCTGTTTTATTGTTGTTTTTATGATATTTGCTTTGTCTTGTCAATTGACCTGTTAACTTTTTTGATGAAACATGGTTTGTTTCATCATAAAACAAGCAAGCAAGCAAACAAACAAACAAGGGTGAATTCAGTGAGCTATTGAGAGAAAGAGCATAAGTATGTAGGTAAAGCAATGTTTTGAAAAACAGTAAGAAGTTGCCATGCTAAGAAAAAAGGTTCGAGGAATAGAGCATAGTTCAGTGATCACAGAGCAGATGATTTGGAGGAACAGTTTTATGTTCATTCTTTGGCAGCTCCTCCAATTCAAAGGCTGGGAATCACTTCTGGGCAGCTTCCCTAGCCCCCATCAGACAAGTTTCTGTTAGAAACTGCAAATCCCAGAAACCTCTAGCCAGCATAACCAGTTAGAGTTGACATTACTGGACTGGACAAAAGGTCAGCACATTAAACAGTCTACATCAGGTTGGATTGCTTAGATATAAGGGAAATACTGTCATCATCTCATTAATGACCCTTTATTCTTTAAGGTGGTAGTGATTGTGTAAAAAAACAAGATGGAGGGAAGAGATCTTTGATGGAGGGAGGGAAGTATATACATTGCATAAGGAGATCAGAGGACAGCTGTAGCATTTTCTGATGATCAAACTAGCTGGCAAACCTGAATTCTGAGAAATCTGTATGCTAGATCTACATGTCTACTCTTTCTCAGTGGTAGGTTTGCTGTCCATCAGTGATTTGGCAATGTGTATGGAAGATGCCTCTTTTTTACTTAAGATGCCCCTTAATTAATTGCATTGCTACTATAGTCAGCTTCACAGAACTCCACAAAACTGCATTTTATTAAAAAATAATCCAATCCAGTAAGAGGCTGGATTAAATATCTGATCTATACTGCAAGATTGTCAACTTTTCATATACTATGCCAGTGCCCCCCCCACCCCCAGAAAAAATGGGTGCAACAACACTTTGCAGAGCTAGCATAAAACCACTGTCCCTGAGACACAACTACAACATGTCATAAAAATGGATTTCATATACATTGGCAGAGAAAAAGAGAAGTGGATATATTTCATTGTATGGAAGGTGTGAGAAAGCAATCTTTCTAGATATAGACTATTGGTGGAATCTGTGAGCCATGGTTAGTCTGATAACTGGGGTCCAGACTGAGATCCTTGCCTTCTCACCAGGACTGGAAAATGAGCTCCAGTCTTTGGATAAGAAGTGTGTCATAGACGCAGTAGACTAGGGAAGTGAAACAAACAAACAAAAAAATCTTCCTTCTCTGTCCCCAGAGAACCATCAGTCTAAGAATGAACTGACATAAGGATTGCTCAGAGTTAAAACAGGAACTTTGTTGTGCTTCATAAATAGTTAAGAGCTGGGTCTTTCCAAAATCATACTACCTGATGAAGATTTAAAATGATATATCTCTTGTTTTATTTTGATAACCCCCACATTCTGCTGCTAACACACTAAAGGTGACTTACAGAATTATCATTAGAGAAATGCAATAATAAAAAAGCTGGATCAGACTTAAACTAACACCATATAATGAAATTTTTAAAACCATAATTTCCTGAGACCCACACATCTTACCAACAGAATTGAATAGGGGAGAATTGTGGCAGGTTGATAAGAAATAATATATAAACAACAACAACAGCAGCAACAACAAAGAGGAGTAGATATAGCTTTCTCCAACCCAGTGCCCTCCAAATATGGTTGACTACAGCTTCCACCTTTGGGAGCCAATAACTCAAATCCTGGCATCTGGTGGCAATGAGAGTTATAGTGCATCAAATCTGGGTGTCAGTTAGGGAAGGCTGACTACAATGAGGAAATTTTAGGAGTGTGGCACAAAGTGGTTTCTTTAGTAAAGGAAGAGCACAACATTGGATTTGCAGCTTGTTTGCATCCATTCATTTGCTGAAATATATGTTATTAGTTCACCTTGTATGCAGAAAATATCATATGAAAAGCAGGTTTAGACTCAGAAGAAGGAGGAGGGGAGATAGTAGGAAGGAACATCAACAATCTTAGATATGTCGCCGACACTATATTATTAGCAGAAAACAGCACAGACTCTGAACAGTTACTAAAGAATGTCAGATGAAAGTGCAAAGGCAGGCTTAACAGTGAATATAAAGAAAGCAAAAATAATGACCATGGAAGAAATACATAATTTAAACTTAGACAATGAGGAAATTGAAACAGTTAAAGAGTTCTCATAGCTAGGATCAAATATCGATTAGAATGGTGATTGTAGTAAAGAAATAAGAAGGGTAGCAATGGGAAGAGTAGCTATGAAAGAACTAAACAAAATCCTAATGAGTAAAGATATACAACTGAGCACTAAAGTTAGAATTGTCCAAGCCATTGTATTCTCCATCACCATGTACAGATGTGAGAGCTGGACAGTGAAGAAAGCAGATAAGAAGAAAGTAAACTCATTTGAGATGTGGTGCTGGAAAAGAGTGCTTAGGATACTGTGGATAGCCAAAAAGGCAAACAAATGAGTTCTTGAAATCTCCCTGGAAGCCAAGGTGATGAAACTGAGGCTGTCGTACTTTGGCCACATTATGAAAAGGCACAACTCATTAGAAAAGACAATAATTCTAGGAAAGGTAGTAGAAAGAGAGGAAGGCTACACACCAGATGGATAGACTTTGTCAGGGAAGTTACAGGTCTGAGTTTGCAGGATCTAAGCAGTGCAGTGGAGAATGGGGGGCTTGGAGATGTCTCATCCACACAGTCACCATGAGTCGGGATCGACTCGGTGGTTAACAACAACATCAAAGCTTAAACCATGCTTTTAATCTGCTCACATTTAAAAATGCCAATTGCATGGCATTGAGGCTCAGGTTTAAATTCCCTTCCCCAGAAAAGCAAATATGTGATTGTCTTTGTAGCTGCTAAAACCTATTTGAGAGGAATTCTGTGTTGTCCACATTCAGCTTCTTAAAATAACCAGGTGCCCAAAACCCTTTATCTTGGACCAATAAATAGTTTCAGGGGTATGCAACATGAGGATTTGCTCAATGTTTTGAATGAGACGTTTGCTCAGTCATTTTAGAGAGGCTCAGGAGCTTTAAAGAACAGAAGATAAAGAACAAAAGACTCAGAAATGTAGGAAACTATAATAACAGAAGAATAGCTGTGCTGGATCTGATCAAAATCTATCTAGTTCAGCATTCTGTTCCAACAGTGACCAACCAGACAACTATTTTAAGGCCACCAGTTAGTTGCCTGAAAACAATTGGAAAGGCTCCTATTCCTTTAATATTTGTGTAGAAGAGGGAATTTCAGCAGATGTTGTTTCTCATGCAACCTGCTGAAATTACCACAACCATTAATGTACAGGAGCCATTTCTAATTTTCAGTCTAGCAACCATATGAACTGAACATGAGTGCTGTAGCATTCTCCCCCTCATGTTCCTCAAGAAGTGGTATTCAGAGGCATACTGCCATGGACACTGGGGCAAATATCAGTTGCCATTGAATAATAGTCATTGATAATTTGATCACCCATGCATTTGTCTAATCCACTTTTAAAGCCTGGTTGTTTCCATCACTACTAGGCTTGCTGGTTAGTCTTTCTCAGGGTGTATCTACACTGTAGAAAAAATGCAGTTTGACACCATTTAAGTGCTATAGTTCCATCCTATGGAATCCTGGAATTTGTAGTTTTACAAGGTCTTTTGCCTTCTCTGCCAAAGAGTTCCGGTGCCTCACAAAACGACAAACCACAGGAATCTGTATGATTGAGCCACAGTAGTTCAAGTGGTGTCAAACTGCATTATTTCTATTTATGGGACAGCAGTGTGGATGCACTGAAACCCCCTGCTCTGCATATGGCTTTACAGTCAAGGGCTGCATTAATTGGCAGAAACCTTTCCACAACTCTCATGAAAATTTACTATGATTTTTATGGGTTTCAGCTTGCTTTCTCCTTGTTTGATCATTGATGCTGCACTAGCAGGATAGCTTCTCTCCTCTTTTACGTATCTTTTAATGCATAAAGGACACTGCATTTGAAAATAATGTCTTAGCAAAGCATTTTTCTATCACTTCTTTTAAAAAAAAATAGCTATGCCAGCAAAACTATACATGAAAAATATAGGATGTTGTATTCTCAAAGGTACTACCACACTAATGATGATGAATCTCCCCTATTCATTTGAGAAGTTACAAAAGAAAAAAATATGAACGAACAGATGACTTGAAAGAA
>NC_056522.1:339643718-339659195 GCF_019175285.1 Sceloporus undulatus
CCCAGTGCAGAAGACCCCCAGTTCCACACTCATCTGATAAGGGCCAAAGTCTGAGCATCAGGTCCTGGCCTCCTGGCTACTTTGCCATCCAGTGATTTCTTCTTTGTGTTAGACATGTTGCTGTGTACCTTCAAGCAGGGATGTTATTCTGGGGGCGCATGGAGTTAAGGCTGCATCAGGTGACACCCTCAGAGGTGTGTGACACCATTGCTCCTCAAACACCTGCCTTTTGGCAGAAACAGACTGTGGCGTTCACCTGCATCCCTTTAAAACAGTGGAACTCGGCAGAAGAGATACTATGAGTAGAGTGAGAATCAGTGGGAGGAGAAAGGAGTACCCTCAGTTTTTAATTTAAAAAATTAAATAAAAATTAAAATATTTTCCAATCCTTGAAACATTTTCTTTTTTAAAAATCACATCAAATTTTCACTTTTACCACATGTAAAAATTTCCATGCTGTGCATATGCTATTGTAATTTGAAGGTACAATTTTAATTTTGCTAATTGCTAGTTATTTATGTCACAGCTGTTGCCATTGCATTCAGTGATATAAAGGAAATATGATTTATGAGTAACAGTAGTGCAAAAAACATTACGAAGGATTCTGTATGGTGTGGTACAGTAGAAGATCAATTGGAGGGGGGTTGTGACACCATGAGTTACTGCACTGGGTGAGGCTAACCCTAGTAACACTGCTGCCTTCAAGTTGTTTCTGACTTATAATGACCTTAATGCCTATCATGGGGTTTTCTTGACTTATTCAGAGGGGTGTTGCCTTTCTTTTCTTTTCTTTTCTTTTCTTATATCCTGCCTTTCTCTTAATACAGGGACTTAAGGTGCCTTTATCTTCCTCTGAGGCTGGGAGAATGTGACATGCCCAAGGTCACCCAGTGGGTTTCCATGGCTAAGTGGACATTCAACCCTGGACTCCAGAGTCCTAGTCCAATGTTCAAATCACTATACCTTGCTGGCTCTTGATCTTGGGCAAATTATTACAACACCCAGAACCTTCCCGCAAGCATGGATGCTGGCAATGGTGGCTGGGGGATTCTTGGGACGGCAATACAAAAGGTAACTTCCCTCAGCTATGACTTGGATGAACATGCTGCTACGCTGCTATCTTTGTCCCTGTGTTTCAATTCTGGACCACCTACTGAATTTCCTAGGGCCTACAACTGCTCTGTCTGTATGCTGTCTAAAACAGGATATATTGCCCCATCCTCTGTGTTTAATACATGATCATTCAGAAGATACAGAAGCAATGTGACCTCCACCTAGAAGGTCTAATTCAGGGGTTGAACTATGTTTAGTCTCTCAAGGGGCGAGAAGTTTAAAGAGCAGTTTTTAAACCAGGTTTTATTATCTTTTGGTGGTTTTGAATGGAGAATTGCCTATAGACTGGTTTCTGTATTGGCATTGATTTATAATTACTGTATATACTTGAGTATAATTTGACCTCATGTATAAATTGAGGGCAGGTTTTCGGGCCAAAATTATGGATTTTGATATGGCCCGTGGATAAGTTGAGGGTAAAACTTTGGGGCATGTAAGAAAAGATCCAAATAACGTACAAAATTTCAGCAGACATACCTGTCTGTGCTCACACTAAAGACTGGATGGATGAGAGAGTAGAAGATGTCAGTGCTTTCAGGACAGATTACACTCTTGCCATTCACCAAAGCATGGTTCCTTTGATTAGAAATTTTAGTCAAAAATTGACCCAGTAAACCTGAATCAACTTATCAACAGGTCAATATAAATACTGTACTTTAACTGATCCTTGGATATGTCAGCTCAGGTTTTTTGGGTCAATTTTTTAACTAAAATTTCTAGACTTATACATGAGTATATACAGTATACAAGATGAACATAAGTGGAAGCATACATCAACTCTCCAACAGTCAGCAATTGCCTGGCCTCCTCAGATTGCAGAAAAGAGGTCTGCCTTTCCCCCCAAATATATTTAGTTTTAGAGTAGAGAATCTTTTGTCCTCACAATGATTTCCCCAAACCCCTTACCATTAGCCATGCACAAGGTGACCAGATGTCTTAACTGCAAAGGAGGACAAGGCACTGTAAAAGGTAGGAGATTCCAGAAAAATGTGGGACATTACCAAAAAAAAAGCTAGAAAAACCCTGCATGCTTCTTAGGGATGCTTAAAAGGAAGGACATTTTGGAATTCCTCCTGGAGAGAAGGTTGAAATGTGGGACATGTCCTGGAAAAGGAGGGTGTCTGGTCACCTTGGCCATGCAGGCTGGGAGCTGAAGCCTCAAACATCTGGAGGAGCAAACATCTCCCCACCCATTGCATGCAGCTTTCATATCTCTCTTGCTCTCTTTCTCCTTCTTCTAGTTTCTAATCTCACATGCAAGCAGATTCTTGCTAAAATCATCCTTAGAGGGACCAGATTCTGCCACCGGGAGTGGGGAGTATATTAATCCCCAAACCAATCACTCCCGAGCTTGTCCAATGGGAAAAGAAAAACTTTGCCTGATAATTGTGCCAAACCCAGGTCAAAAGAAAAAGAAAAAGAAAAAAAGGCTAACAAACATCCTCTCTCCTCTGCTCCACAGCAACTGATAGAAAGAGAGTGTCCAGAAGGTGCAAATTCTTCTGGGCATTCAGTACCAGAATTGCATTGCTGCTTCCTTTAATTTAGCAAGGCTCTGCAAAAGCTGGACAGCTGCCAGTCAGCCTGTCAAGAAGGCAACTATTTTGGGAATTTTTATGGTGGAATAATATTATTTTGGTAAACAAACGGAAAGCTGTTAAACAGGGACCTTCACCTCTCAGCTCCCAGTTCACCTCCCTCAGTGCGGCAATGCCACAGTGGTTGCACTGTCCACCTCCGAGACCTCCCCTCACAGCTCGAGTGGGGACAAAATAAACAGCCGCCTATTTGCTTTCTCTTCATTTAACTCTTCAGCACACACACGGGAGGGATGTGGAGAGAGGAAATAAATATATAAATAAATAAATTCTAGTTCAGTGTGCAGAATGAAGCTTTTGTTGTTGTGTGCCTTCAAGTTGTTTCCTATTTACGGCTACCTATCATGAGGTTTTCTTGGCAAGATTTGTGCAGAGGGAGTTTGCTTTTGCCTTCCTCTGAGGCTGAGAGAATGTGACTTGCCCAAAGTCACCCAGCAGATTTCTATGGCCAAGTAAGGATTCAGACCATGGTTTCCAGAGTCGTAGGCTGCATCCGTATTGTAGAAATAAGTCAGTTTGACATCACTTTAGCTGCCATGGGTCAATGCTATGGAATTGTGGGAACTGTAGTTTGCTGTGGCAGAGGAGTTTAACACACTGGGGCTAATTTCAGCATTAAAGAGAGATTTAAGCATAATTAAAGCATCCTGCATATAAAGCAAATATGGCAAGTAACTGCGTGAATATCACATGCAGTTGCACAAATCATGTGATATCATAAATACATTCTCACTGTAATCCTGAAAGTAAAAAGATGTGTATTAATGCTTCTTCATGACCACTTTAATGGCGGGTTTTGTGCGACGTCATGTGAAATCGTTTTGTGTAATTATGTGATTTTTCCAGGATATTCATGAGATAAACTGCCAATCACCTTCGTGTGATAGACTCCAGAGAAGACTAAATATCTGACAAAACTACTGTTCCCAGAATTTTATAGTACTGAGCCATGGCAGTTAAAAGTGGTGTCAAACTGGATTATTTCTACAGTGCAGATACAGCCATAGTCCAATGTTCAAACCACTAACCACGCCGGTTGTAATAAAGCTTTTACTTACTGGATTTAACCCTTCAGAGTGATCAAAGGTACACTGGCTTATAGCCATCAATTGGAACTCTGCCCACAGTGTGTTCTGCTCCATATTTGAAATAATCAGCCTGCTCCTCAATTGCACTTTGCTGTCAAGTACTTTAGATTTCACAGCAAAACATGGCCAGGAGCATAGACATAATAAAGAGAGGTGTTTCCTGCTTTGCTAGGCCAAATGGAATGGTCCAACTATTCCTTCCAAGAGAAAAGGAGGAGGAAGTGTTCAGTAAATTCTCCTGCCAAGCATACAGCCCATCTTTTGCTTGGTTACTTGGAAGTCTCACTGCATTAGATGCAGCTCACTCTCAGGCAAGACTTGATAGAATTACAACCTTTTAGACTGCAGTGAGTTTGATGTGGTTCACTCTTGAGTAGACATGCATAGGATTACACTTTGGCTGGTATTATAGGGCTTGAATTGCGCATGTTCAGTAATTACGGTGACCAACACATAATTCAAGAGAAGATGGATGCCAGCAGGAAAATGTTCCTACTCTCCTAAAAATCACAAGACCTATTGAATGTAATTACATTCACACTGTCCTCAATTTGCTGCAGTAAAATGAATGCTTCTACAATACATGGAGCTTCATAATATCATAGTAACCAACAGTGCATTTCCACTTTCTTTCTTTCTTTCTTTCTTTCTTTCTTTCTTTATTTATTTATTTATTTATTTATTTATGGTATTTATATCCTGCCCTTCAGCCCTAAAGGCTCTCATTATCTTGTTAGAAGTCAGTCATATTGCACTCAGGGCGCATCTACATTATCTAGACCCATTTCAAACTGGTTTTAGGACAGGCTTTGGGGTTGAGACTGCCATGGTTGCCTTGACCGACGATCTGCGTCTGAGCATTGACAGGGGGAGTGTGACCCTGTTGGTGCTCTTAGACCTCTCAGCGGCTTTTGATACTATAGATCACGGCATCCTCTTGGACCGCCTGAAGGGGTTAGGTATTGGGGGCACTGCTTTGCAGTGGTTCCGGTCCTTCCTCTCGGGCAGGTCTCAGAGGGTGCTACTCGGGGACTGTAGCTCCAGTAAGAGGTACCTCACTTGTGGGGTTCCTCAGGGGGCTATTTTGTCCCCGATGTTATTTAACATCTATATGAAGCCGCTGGGTGAGATAATACGGGGTTATGGTGCTGGGTGTTATCAGTACGCTGATGACACCCAAATCTATTTCTCCGTATCTCGTTCGTCGGCCTCGAGTTCCGATGGCATCTCTTCTCTCAATGAATGTCTCCAGGCGGTAATGGGCTGGATGAGGAAAAACAGATTGAAACTGAATCCAGACAAGACGGAGGTGCTCATGGTAGCGGCCCCGAAACCAAGAATTGGGTTGCAACCTCCAGTCCTAGATGGGGTCACACTCTCCTCCAGCGACTGTGTTCGCAGTCTGGGGGTGCTCCTTGACTCGTCGCTCCTGATGACAAATCAGGTAAATGCGACGGTCAGGAGTGCCTGTTATCAGCTTCGGCTGATACGCCAGCTGCGCCCTTTTCTGGAAGTAAGGGATCTCGAGACGGTTGTGCACGCGCTGGTAACCTCACGCCTTGACTTCTGTAATGCACTCTACATGGGGCTACCCCTGTGCTTGACTCGGAAATTACAGCTGGTTCAAAATATGGCAGCCAGGCTTGTCTCAGGAACATCTAGGAGGGACCACATTACTCCGGTTTTGAGGTCCCTCCACTGGCTGCCTATCAGCTTCCGGGCCCAGTACAAGGTGTTGGTTATCACCTTTAAAGCCCTAAATGGCTTGGGTCCAAACTATCTTAGAGACCGCCTCCTCCCGTACAATCCTCCCCGCGCTCTCCGGTCCTCTGGGAGGAACTTACTGCAGCCTCTAAAATCTAGGCTTGCGGCAACCTCCCAGAGGGCGTTCTCTGCTGTCGCCTCCAAACTCTGGAACGACCTGCCGGATGAGATCCGTCAGATAACATCATTAGACAGCTTTAAAAAAGCGGTCAAGACGGATCTCTTCCGGCAGGCCTTTCCAGATTAACCATCCCGGCCCAGGTTCCCAGGTTCCCTGATTCCCTCATTCCTCCCGTGGCCCCATCTTAGAGATGGTTGAGGATCAACAGAGGGATATCAGGGTTTTTAGTTTTAATTGCTGTTTTTATCCTTGATATTGTATTTTTAATATGTTATACTATTTAATACTGTCTTAAGGGGGGGAGGGATAAAGTGTTTTTAATTGTCATATTTTATATTTTACTGTTGTTAACCGCCCGGATTGGTTTGCCAGAGGGCGGTATACAAATAAATATTATTATTATTATTATTATTATTATTATTATTATTATTATAGAAATAATGCAGTTTGACACCACTTTTACTGCCATGGTTCCATCCTACAGAATCATGGGATGTATAGTTTTGTGAGGCCCTCTAAAAGTACAAATCCCAGAATTCAATAGGACGGGATTACTGCACTTGAAGTGGTGTCAAATTGCATTATTTCTACAGTGTAGATGCACCCTCAGTGGAGCTTATGCCCTGGAAAGACTCCAGCTCAAATCTCTTATACTGGGTTGATGTGTTTGGCTAATCTTATAAAGACTGTATTGTAAAATTATGTTTATTTTTCCCCGCTCGCCACACCCTCTGCTTGGATTATTCTGTTATTCTGTTGTTATTGTTCATTATTCTTGTTTTACAAAACCTGGTATTTTATTTTGCATCCTGCCTTGATGGCTCTGAGCCAAGTGACAGGACAGAAATTTAAGATGAGCAAATGAATGAATAAATATCAACCAATTTAACTGTTTCCATCTAGTCTAATGGTCAGTTGCTGAAGTATCCTCTGTTTTTTCACCTAACCACCAAAGCAGATTTTAATATTTAAGCATTATGAATTTGCATGTGTGCTCTGGTCACCCAGAATGTTACTTACCAAATGCTGTAACTTCCAGTGTTTAAAGATTCAGTGCATCTTTTAAAATTCAATGTATATGAACAAAAGTCTGGAATCTAATTTAGAAGTAAGATAGGCTTTATTTTGCCAGATAGATGTGGGCATATTGTTAAGTATAAAAACAAGGTTTGTATAATTATGTATCCAGTACAAGTATAAACAATGAGAAGATATCTATTTATGATCCTAAAAATATTTTATTTCATACATTAGTTTGCACATTGTTTTACCGGGTTTACTTCTAGCAGTTTTGTTGGCCCAGGTTTGTTGTTGTTCCTATTTCTTTCTATATACTTCTATCTCCATCCCATTCTACCACATCTCAAACCTTTTCTGGCTTCTCCAGCTGCCTGAGGTTTGCCAAAATGAGAGGTATCAGGAAAGGGAACTTTTCCGTAGCAGCAACCCAATTATGGACTGTTCTCTCTAGTGAGGCTTGCTTGGCATCCATTTTAGTATCACTTCAGGAGAAAACCTTTTTACTTTCTCAGGTCTCTTAATCTAATGTGATCTGTTTTCTGTCAGCAGGTGCATTTTATGTCTTATACTGCTCTTTAATAAGAATATGCCACTTGTGCAGTGCAGTCTGATGCCTGCCTACTCAGAAGTGTGGATTTTTTTTTAAAATGGGATTTATTTACAGGCCTGTCTGATCTTGGAAGCTAAGCAGGGTCAACTCTGGTTATTACTTGGATGGGAGGCCACCAAAAAATACCAGGTGCAAAACCATCTCTGAGTATTCTTTGCTCAAGATAACGCTATGGAATTAATGGGATCACCATACATTCAAGCAGCTTTTAAGGAATAACTGCTTGTAGGGAGCCTTTTGGGGGGGATTGCTCAGTTTTTAAACTTTGTTATGTTTTTGAGTGTTTTTTATACTTTTCAGTTTTTAAATGGTTTTAATGTGATGATTTTTAATTATGTTTAATTTTTATCATTAAGTTTGTACCTCCTCTTGTTCCAGGATGCCTTGATTACCACATTGGGAGAAAAGGGTCATATAAATGGAATGAACAAATAAACAAATAAACAACCTTCCTGTTTTAGCATATTTCTGCACCTTGTAAAAACTGTACAATTCTTAAATTTAGGTTGTAAGCATTATGTTGTAACATGTGACAACCCTGTATCTGGAACATGTGGCCCTACAGATATTGTCAGGCTGTAATTCCCATAATCTCTGTCATAGGCCATGTAGAGGGATGATGGGAATTGTAGTATGCGATGAAAGGCTTAATTTGCCAAGAAGGAGGATTAAGTTATGCAGCAGTTTGAATTATAATGTTAAGGGGAAATAATCTTACTTGTAAATCTAATGTTTCTTGATGCCTGAAGCTGGTCTGAAGATACAGTACAAAGTTTCCCTTCCTTTGTAAATGAAAACCTTTTCTGTTTTCGGTAGCTATTGCCCTGGACTTAATGGTTGGTTTGGGATTGCTACAGCCAGGTCACAGTCACCTGCTGCTCTTGAATCCATACAAACACACCCTTTTTTCCAAACCAATGGTCTGGGACAACCTTAAGGTCTTGATTGGGATTCAAGTAAGGGTCTTATAATAAAAAGGCTAAGGAGAAGATTCTGAAGAACCCCCCCTAAAAAGGGTTTTTGTCACCCAGTCCAACACTGTTTTAAGGGCCACACTGGTTTCTTGTATGTGTATGTGTATGTGCCTTCTAGTCGCCCGATGACTTATGGCCACCCCATGAATTTCACAGGGGTTTCTTAGACAATAAATACTCAGAAATGGTTTTGCGATTTCATTCCTCTAAAATATTGCCTACAGCACCTGGTATTCATCGGCTGTCTCTTACCAAACCAGGGCTTCTTCTATTTTTACTGCTCTTATCAAACCAGGGCTTCTTCTACTTTTACTGCTTCCCTATCACCCTGGCTTTTTAAATGACCATGTTAAACACATTATACTGTGAGTAATGCTATGTTCTACTTTAACTGCCATGGCAACATTCTGTGAAATTCTGGGGTTTGTAGTTTAGTGAAGTCCAAGAGCTCTCCGGACGATAATTCTAAATTCTCCTCCCCAAAATCTCAGGATGCAGTGTAGCCAAAGTAGTTAAAGTGGAATATAGTACTATAACAGTGTAATGTGATAGAGTTACTTGGAAGTGACTACTGTGTGGGAGTTTTATAATATTCAAAGCAGCCCACTAAATCAGTGTGTTCATTGCATGAAAATGACTAAATTTGTTAGTTACGTCTTATAAATGCAATAAAAATAGCAATACTATAATATATATTATGTTCTCTTTCATCCATCCTACCAATAAACAGTTATGGATAGCTTCAGCATGCCACTGGATGTATATAAAGTTGCAGTTTTCCAGGTACTGATCCTGGCTGTGTGAAACCAGCTTGTGTGAAACCAAGGCAGTGCTTGATGTGTTCTAAAGTCCCTCTGCTTACTACTGTGATGGTTGATTTCTGAGACATTTTTCCCTTCACCTATTTCAGCTTCCAATGATGACCTACTGGCCCTGTGTTATTTGTGACTTTGTAATCTGTTCCCTTGGAAATAATGGGTGTAGCATCCCAAATGTGGTCTATGATTTCATTGCAGGATCAAGCAGAAGGAACAGATGGTTTTTTTTCTCTTCAAGTTCTGTCCTCCAATTTAGTCTTTTGTATTTGCAGAATTGTGGGGAGAGAAGCTGAAGTCCCCCAAACTACTAAAATGATGAGTAAGATGGGTGAGTTTCTATGATCAAGGAAACTGATATGCAGTGAGTATTGTAAAGGTTGAAAGCCTGTGTGGTGTAGTGGTTTGAGTGACTCTGGAGACCAGGGTTCGATTCCCAGCTCAGCCATGAAACCCACTGAAACTCTACATGAATGGCTTTGGCCAAGTCACACTTTCTCACCCTCAAGGCAATGGCAAACCTCCTCTCAACAAATCTTTCCAAGAAAAACCCATTTTAGGGGCGCTGTAAGTCAGAAACGACTTGAAGCACACAACAACAACAACAACAACAACACTGTATAGGTTGTGGAATGCTGTCAAAACTGTATTTACTTTTGATGTTTTAACTCTGGCCTCCACCATATTGAGGTCCATTTTTTTCAATGAGCTACTTTATAACATGGTTTTTTGTGGGTTTTTCGGGCTATGTGGCCATGTTCTAGAAAATTTTCTTCCTGACGTTTCGCCAGCATCTGTGGCTCTGAAGATGCCAGCCACAGATGCTGGCGAAACGTCAGGAAGAAACTCTTCTAGAACATGGCCACATAGCCCGAAAAACTCACAAAAAACCATGGATGCCGGCCATGAAAGCCTTCGACTTCACTTTATAACAGTTAAATAATCCAGTGTTGTAACATTTAAGTAACTTGGTGTTGTCCTGGGGGCCTGTGCCTCTTTGTGAATGAGCAGAAGAAAAATCAGACTTTTTGGAAGATATAAAGAGACGCTGACATCAGGCAGCAGGGAGTTAAGTAATCCTGACAGAGGTTGCTTACAAACACAGAAGCCTGTGCTAACAACCTTGCTTTGTGTCAGTCGGAAGCACAGGCTCCAGTCCTTTCCGATTTCTCACCTGCCCAGACTGGTTGAAAGAGAAAATGTATTTTTTATTGAGGAGTGAAAAGAAAACCACACCTATTACTACATATTCCCTTGTGCAGTATTAACCCTTCACTTTCAGGTAGTTCTCAACAGGATATCCCTGGATCATAAACACTATGGGTATTTGGCTAAGGATACACATACCTCTCTGTGTATATGTCCCCTTGAGGAATTAATCTTTTCTTGGCAAGCATAATGATGCCTTGGAGCTAGTTTCTGGAATATTATTAAACATTTGCTGACTGAGTCACCCTAGTATGTATCCCTATGGTCCTAATCCATGTGAACTATGCAGTGGCCAGGGATGAGGTTGGATGTGGCAAAAGCTAGGTCCATATCCTGCTTCTGGCAAGCTAATATTTTCCCACCTAAGCTACCACACAAGGTTGTTGTATTGATAGAAGACTGGTCTGAACTTTCTGAAGGAAAGGCAAATGAAAAATACTGAAATAAAAGTCCATTAATTTGCTGACACTGGTTCAAAAATTCTCTGCTGAATTCTATTTATTTTATTTATACCCTGTCTTTCTCATGGGATGGGACTCTAGGCAGTTAATAAGACAGTACTAAGAAAATCTACATGTGCTTTATTGACTATGTCAAACCCTTTGACTATATTGATAATGGAAAGCGATGGCTTGCACTCAGACATGGGAATACCAGAACATCTGATTGCCCTAATGCATGACCTGTACTCAGTACAAGAGGCTGCCATCAGAACAGAATACAGAGAAAGAGAATGGTTCTCATTGGAAAAGGTATCAGGCAAGGCTGCATACTATCACCCAATCTATCCAACCTATAAGCAGAAAACATCATATGTAGAGCAAGCTTGGATTCAGAGGCAAAAAGAGTGAAGACAGGAGAAAGGAACATTAACAACCTAGGATATGTAGATGATACAATATTACTAGTAGAAACCAACAAAGACCTAGTCCTAGAGCAATGACTGAAGAAGGTCAAGGAAGAAAGTGCCAAGGTTGAATTGATGCTAAATATAACAACAACTATAGAAGATCTACAAGAATTCATCCTAGATAATGAGAAAACTGAAATAGTTACACAGTTCCCATACTTTGGTTCAAATATTGATCAGAATGGAGGCTGCAGCCAGGAAATAAGAAGATGACTAGGATTGCATAGGGTAGCTATGGAAGAACTGGATGAGATCATAAAATGTAAAGACATAACTCTGCACTCTAAAGTGAGGATCCTTTAAGTGGTTGTATTCCCCATCACCATGTACAGATGTGAAAGAAAAAAAATAGAAAAAAATCATCTTGTTTAAGATGTGGTGCTGGAGATGAGTACTGAGAATAATATCATGGATGGTCAAGAAGACACACACACACAAAAAGAGTTCTAGAACAGATCAAACCTGAACAAAGGAGCTAAAGGCCCAAACAGACAGGCCAAAATAAAGCTGCTTCGGGTCACTTGGGAGGTATGCTGTTTAAATGACACACACACATTAAGAGGCCAGAAGCTGTGCCAAAGCTGTGCTCCAGTCCTTAGGACTAGAGTATGGCTTTCGTGTGGCTTCCGGCCTCTTAGGACACATGCATCGTTTAAACAGCATACCTCCAAAGTGACCCGAAGCAGCTTTATTTTGGCCTGTCTATTCAGGCCCTAAGATTACTAACTTGAGGCTGTAATACTTGAGGCTGTCATACACATCATGAGAAAAAAAATGAATCATTAGAAAAATAATGATGCTAGGAAAGGTGTGGAAGACAGTAGAAAGAGAGGAAGAGCACATGTCAGATGGTTAGACACAATCAAAGAGGCCACAGGTCTATGCCTGCAAGACTTGAATAGAGAGGTAGTGGACAAGGTGTCTTGGAGATGTCTCATCCACAAGGTCACCATGAGTTGAAGTCAACTTGAAGAGAGATAGCAACAATAAACAATGCCCTGAACAACTTTAGACACAGGAAGCTGAAGGAATGCCTGCTCCTATGCTAACTTGCAATACTTTAAGATAATCTCTTCCTGGCTTGCTTTGAATGCCTTGTTCTCCAGTGGTAAGATAGCTAGGGACAGGGCATGATTGGTTTCTGCGCCCTTTATGTGACATCCTTTCTCTAGGGATACTTCCTTGGCTCCAAAGTTATCTTTTAGCACAAGGCAAAACCCTTTTATTTACCCAAGATTTTAAAGCATGTAAGCTTTCATCTACACCTTTTTATCTTAGTGTTTTATGGCTTTATTTACAGATTGAATTACCCTTATCCAAAATGTTTGGGACCAGAAGTGTTTTGGATTTGGGCCTTTTTTGGATTTTGGAATATTTGCATATTTGCATGACTAGAACCAATGAAGTACAGTGCCTCCAATTGCCAAATCCCCCAAGTGTTTCATATAGCTTGAAGGTAATTTTATATGAATGAATGAATGAATGAATCTTTATTTGTATACCGCTATTCCAATGATCACAGCGGTTTACAATCAGTTAAAATATGATACAGCAAATCCAATAAGAGAAATCCCCCCACATTAAACAATAAAATACAACAATAAAAATATCCATCATTCAATCACCTTTAAAACCATTAAAACTAATAACAGCAATAACCCCAAAGACATCCATTACATTACAATTACAACAGCATAAAGGAGAAGAGTGGAATTAAGGGACATGGGGGAAAGCAAGGCGGAAAAAATGAGTCTTTAGGTTTTTTCTAAAAGACTCTAGGGAGGGGGCTGAGCGGAGCTCAACAGGGAGAGAGTTCCAAGCCTGCGGGGCCGAAGCAGAAAAAGCCCTATGTGCAGACATCACATATCTCGTGTCAGGAACTCTCAAAAGCTGTTTCCCACCCGACCGGAGAGTGCGGGGCGGATTGTATGGGGAGAGGCGGTCCTCCAAGTACCCTGGGCCCAAGCCATTTAGGGCTTTATAGGTTATAACCAACACCTTGTATTGCGCCCGGAAGCCAATTGGCAGCCAGTGTAGGTCCTCCAGTACCGGTGTTATATGACTGGCTCTGGAGGTACCCATAACCAGTCTAGCCGCCATGTTCTGAACCAATTGAAGCTTCCGAGTTTGGTACAAGGGTTGCCCCATGTAGAGCGCATTACAGAAATCGAGTCGAGAGGTTACCAGTGCATGTACCACTGTTTCAAGGTCCCCCCGGCCCAGGTAGGGTCGCAGCTGGCGTATCAGCCGAAGCTGATAACAGGCGCCTCTGACTGTCGCATCCACCTGAGAGGTTAGGTGGAGTGACGAGTCCAGAAGCACCCCCAGACTACGAACAGTGTCCTTTACAGGGAGCGTGACCCCGTTCAGGACGGGTGGAAAAATTTCCATCCCTGGACCAGGGGAGCCTATCACCAGTACTTCCGTTTTCTCTGGATTCAGGCTGAGTCTGTTTTCCCTCATCCAGCCCATTACTGACTCCAAGCAGGCGTTGAGCGGAGAGATGCCATCCCTAGTCACTGCATCAGTCGGGGACACAGAGAAGACTATTTGGGTGTCATCAGCGTACTGATAACACCGCGCCCCGTGTCTCCGGATGATCTCTCCCAGCGGCTTCATGTAAATGTTAAATAGCATAGGGGACAGAATCGCTCCCTGAGGGACCCCAGATGTGAGGGCCCTCTTATCGGAGCGACAGTCCCCCAGCTCCACCATCTGGAATCTACCCGAGAGGTAGGAACGGAACCACTGCAGAGCAGTGCCCCTGATACCCAACTCCCCCAGGCGCTCCAGAAGGATACCATGGTCGATGGTATCGAAGGCCGCAGAGATGTCCAAGAGCACTAACAGGGACACGCTACCCCTGTCCATGCCCAGACGGAGATCATTGACTAAGGCGACCATGGCAGTCTCAACCCCATAGCCCGCCCGGAAGCCAGTTTGAAATGGGTCCAGATAATCCGTATCCTCCAAGACCCTCTGCAGCTGGGAGGCAACAGCCCTCTCGATCACCTTCCCTAAGAATGGCAGCAGTGACACAGGCCGATAATTATTTCGAATTAGGGGGTCAAGGGAGGGCTTCTTTAATAAAGGTTTTACAATGGCCGTCTTTAAATTAGATGGAAAACGGCCCTCCCTGAATGATGAATTGACAATACGACGCAACATTTCTGTTGACGCCGTTCCCCCTTGGACTGCCAGCCATGAAGGACAGGGATCGAGAGAGCAGGTCGTCTTCCTAACACTGCCGAGGATCCTGTCCACATCCTCGGTACTAACAGACTCAAACTGATCCAGTATAACTGAGTCCACGGAAGCTCTGGACGCCTCTACTCTCGATTCTGAACCAATAACAGCATCAAGATCAGCCCTTAGCCGAGAGATTTTATCCGCGAAGAAGTTGTTAAACTCGTCGCAGCAGGCTTTAGATGGCTCCAATAGTGGGTTCAGGGGGGGGGGAGCCAGTTGGGTAAGCTCTCTCACCACCCTGAACTCTGCTGGACGCGACTCCGCGGACGCAATTCGTGCAGCATAGAACGAATTCTTAGCTGCACCAATTGCCACTCTGTAGGCCTTCAAAAGAGACTCTAGGATGTCTTGTCGGATAAGTGCTGGGGTTTCCGCTACGCTCTAGTCGTTGCGCAGTCCGCTTCCTTGCCCTGAGATCTTCCATATACCAGGGCTTTTTATTGGAAGCGGGCCGGAAAGGACACTTGGGAGCGATACTGTATATAGCCCTGGAGAGATCAATATCCCAGGTGTTGGTCAGGGCATCAACAGAATCGCCGTCAGTTCCAACCAAATAGCCCTCTAGGGCTTCCTGGAACCTTTTGGGTTCCATCAGCCTTCGAGGGTGGACCATTCTAATAGGTCCGCCACCCCCGGGGGGGATCTGGGTTGTCACCTTGATACTAGCCTCGACCAGAAAATGATCCGTCCATGACAGGGCAGAGATATTCGTTACCTCTGCCCACGGAGACTCCATGTCCGTACAGAAAACAACATCCAGTGTATTACCAGCAGAATGCGTGGGCCCTGAGACCAGTATATATACACAATATATTTAATAATTTTGTGCATGAAACAAAGTTTGTGTACACTGAACCATCAGAAAGTAAAGGTATCACTATATCAGCCAACCATGTGGACAATTTTGGATTTTGTGGTATTTCAGATTTGAGAATAAGGGATATTCAAAATTATTATTATTATTATTATTATTATTATTATTATTATTATTATTATTATTATTATT
>NC_056522.1:339659205-339678780 GCF_019175285.1 Sceloporus undulatus
TACCCTTCATTCCACTTTTCTCCCAGAAAGGGACCCTGGGCAGGTCAGATAAAGTAATTTTTAAAAAATACAACTTAAAAAAACCCAATTAAAAACAATTATCTGAAAACAGTATAAAATGATATTAGAAACATACAAAAGTTTTTAAAAATCTAAAGCACATACCCTTTATAAATACCTCCCTAACTATATATTAAAAGCCTACTTGAATAAAAATGTCTTTGCCTGCTGGTGAAAGGCAAGTAGGGATGGGGTCAGCCTAGCCTCCCGTGGAAGGGCATTCCAGAGTCTCTCTTATCCAAAATGCTTGGGATCAGAAGTACTTTGGATTTGGGACTTTTTTGGATTTTGGAATATTTGCATATAAATAATGAGATATCTTGGAGATGGAACCCAAGTCTAACCACAATATTCATTTATGTTTAATATATACATTACCTGAAGGTAATTTTACACATAATAGATTTAACAATTTTGTGCATGAAACAAAGTTTGTGTACACTGAACCACCAGATGGTAATTCTAGAGAGTGGGAGCAGCCACCAAGAGGGCTCTGGCTTGTCTCCTCACCAAGCGAGCCTGCAATGGTGACTGGACCAAGAAAAAAATTGTATATATTTTATAATACGATGAACTGTTCTGGACGCATATATAAATATTTCCAATAAACAAAACTATATATTAATTAAATATATAAATATTTCAAATAAACAAAACTAATCCCCATCTCTTTCCACAATGTGAAACCATTCACCCTTTTTTTTTTTAAAATGCTCTTGTGTGAATTTCTTTCTGCTATCAATCTAACCCATTATCTTCTGTAATCCAGCAGTTGGCAAATAGAGAAATTGAAAATGGACAATACAAAGAATGTAGTAAAAAGTGTTAATAAATAATAATAATAATAATAATAATAATAATTTTTATTTATATTTCCCGCCTCTCCCCATGGATCGAGGCGGGAGTACAACACATAAAATCAGCATTACAACAAGCACAAATTATCTAAAATTACATCAATTAATGTACAAGACAAATTCATAAAATTAACACAGTCCATACCTATATAAAATTAATGGAAGACAGGGTATTACCGAGGTTCCATTATGGTGGATCAAATGGATAAGCCCGCCGGAAGAGATCCATCTTAAGTGCTTTCTTAAAAGCATCTAGGGTGTTGATGCAACGGATCTCCTCCAGCAGGTTGTTCCAAAGTCTGGGGGCAGCAGCAGTAAATGTCCTGTCATAGGTCGATTTCAGTCTGATTTTTGGGTACTCTAGTAATATCTTTACAGATGTTCTGAGTGTGTGGGGCGGATTGTGTAGGGAGAGGCATTCCTTCAAGTAACTTGGGCCTGAGTCATGTAGGGCTTTAAAGGTAATAACCAACACATTGTATTGGGCCCGGAAGCTGATCGGTGTTGAACCTATTTAGATTGAAGAACGTGTAAACTTTTAGCTTTCCATGTACAATGCATCAGATACTTTGTTGGTTATCTGCATATCTGTGTAATTAAAAATGTGCTTAGTGCACACCAGTTTCAATCACAATTTCAGCTTCCAAAGATGTATCAAATTGCATCTTGATGACAAAGAAGAAAAAGAAAGACGAAGAGGAGGTGTGGTCTTGGGGCACCTTCAAGACCAAGATCAAGGGTTGCACAACAGTGGCTTTCAAGATGTTTTTGGACTACAGTTCTTATAATCCCTCAACACTGAAAAAGACATCTGGAGAGCCACAGTTACTCAGCTGTTCAGAATGAAAAAACTGATCATAGCATAGAATATTTGTATACTAGAATCCATTTCATCCAGATTTGTTAGTGATGCCATCCCAAGACTGTTACTAAAGTAAGAGTTTGCTCAGATGGTGACATACATACTGTATCCTGTGCCAACTACTACACAATTTTCAAGCTGCAGGCAAGGCAGTAACTTGCAACTTAGTCCAAAAGGCAGTTACTTGCAACTTAGTCCAAAACTGGCCGTTACGTTTACCTCTATATTGGCTAAAAGAACAAAATGTTGTGGCACCTTAAACTCCGACACATTTTATTGAGCATTGCCTTTTGTGAACTACTGCCCACTTCATCAGATACGTAGAGTTGCCTTATTTGGCAGATTGTCATATATTTGCTTGGGTGGGTGTGGGATTATAATGAGTGGTTAAAGCAAGACTGAGGAATATATTGCCCTTCAGATGTTGGAAAGCAGTTCCCAGGATCCTTCACCATTCCTAACAATGGCTGATGGAAGTTGTAGTCCAACACAGGAGGCCAATGCCTTTCCTATTCCCAACTTAGAGGAAGCTGTGGGGGGTTTTCAACCTCTTCATCCTTTCCTTCTCTTTAATGTTACAATGAAAAAGCAGTCATGGAGGAATCTACCAGCTGAAGAACAAGGATAAATACATGAATCTTAAGATTCAGACCACTGAGTACCTGACTTCATCAATAAGTCATTCCATTGATACTGTTATGTGACCCTTCTCTTTTTGCAATACCTTCCTCACTGGAGATTTAGCAATCTCCAACATTACTCCCAGAATTTGCTTTCATTAGCCAAACCCTTTGCTAAATGACCAGAGCCCCATCTAGACCTTTGCACTAAACAAAATATTTAATTATGAATCCTCCATGTCCCATCCTGAGTTCAGTTTGTCTCAGTCGCCTCAGGATGGCCTCTGTGTACATATATACAGACTGTACCTGTTGTTGTTGTTGTTGTTGTTGTTGTGCACCTCCAAGTCATTTTTGACTTATGGTGACCCTATGGTGAACCATATGGTTTCCTGGCAAGTTTCTGCAGAGGGGTTTGCCATTTTCATCCATTGAAACTGAAAGAGTATGACTTGCCAAAGGTCACCTAGTGAGGTTTTGTGACTGAGCATAAAAAATTGAATCCTGATCTCCAGAGTGTAGTCCAACACTCAAACCATTACACCACGCTGGCTCTCACTGTAACTATTAAACACCCCTAATCCCAATAAGTAAATGACAATTTGTCACACTAGCTATTATTAATGCAATAGCCAAAACCCATTCATAACTACCAAATCCAATAGCTTCTTTCTTTCTTTCTTTCTTGATTAAAAATCAAACCAAAGGAAGCAAACGAAAAAAAGAGCCCTGGTGATGCAGTGGTTAAATGCATGTACTGCAGTCACAAGGTTGTGAGTTCAATCCCAGGGGCTCCAACGTTGACTCAGCCTTCTGTCTTTTCTTAGTATCCAACTTGTTGGGGGCAGTTGGCTTACAGAATATAAACCGCTGAGGGAGTGCTTAGTTCACTGATAAGCAGTATAGACATGTATTTGCTATTGCTACTGCTACTTCTCTCAAGTCTCCCTTGGATTCCAGGAGGATGAAGTTAATAACAATATGTGTGTGTGTTAAGTGATTAACAAACAGAATGGAAAAAAATATACAAAATGAGCAAAACATTTCAGCTTCTACCTTCTTCAGCTGCCAAAGATGAAGCTGCATCCAAACATGGACAAATCAGAGAGGCTGTGATGTTCAGGAACCATAAGTCTGCAAGCCTGACCAGGAAGCTGGAGCAACCAGTGGCCGGGCATTCCTGCTCAAGTATCACAGCCTCTCTGATTTGTCCCTGTTTGGTACTGAAGTGCCATCTCCTTCAGGCATTTTGGCCAAAAAAGGAGAATTTCTGTACTTAATAAATAAATAATAATTTTTTAATTTATATCCTGTCTCTCTGTCAGAGACAACCGGGATGGCTTACAAGTTAAAATTGTACAATCTCAAATCCCCGTATCCCACCCTCCCTTAAAATAAGTAAACAATTAACAATTTTAAAACATATCTTAAAATAAACAAATCAGACAGTGGCTACAGCAGATTCAGAGGAGTGATGGTTTCTGATTTGGTGGCCGGTTATTTATTCGGGAAAGGTTTAAAACTCTAACATCACAAGGTCCCAACCTAGAGGACAATAATGCCATCATCCACTTAAGAGTGTTGAAAGCAGTGTTCTGATCTTACAGCTCAGTTTCATCTATAGCAACTGAAGAAGGTGGAAGTTGAAACCTTTTGCTCATTTTATATATTTTAGTTTTCTATTTTAACTATATTTAGCTGTGTTTATTAATCACTTCAATAGCTATCTATCTGTCTATATCTAGAGCCAGTCCGGTGTAGAGTTTTGACCATAGGACCAAGTCTTGAAAGCAGGACTCAAATCTCTGCTTGGCCATGGAAACCTATTGGGTGGCCTAGGGCAAGTCACAATGTCTCAGCCTCAGATCATGGCCATGGCAAAAATCCCTCTGAGGAAACTTGCAAAACAAAAAACAACACCCATGATAGTTTTGCCTTAGGGTTGCCATAAATCAGAAATGACCTGAAGGCACACAACAACAATCTCTTTTGGCAGGCTTGAGGTGATTTCTATATTGTGAATATTAAATGAGGATAGTTTATACACACACACACACACACACACCTTATTTGCCCTTTTACATTATTGTGTGTTTTAACTGAAGTCTTGTAACTGATGTTGTTTATCTGTTAATTGTTGTCGTTCACTGCCTAGATCCTTGGGGAGAGGCAGGTAAAATCACTATCTATCTATCTTATCTATCTATCATCTATCTATCTATCTATCTATCTATCTATCTATCTATCTATCTATCTATCTAATCTATCTATCTCAGCAGAATGGTCTGTCTATCTATCTATCTATCTATCTATCTATCTATCTATCTATCTATCTATCTATCTATCTATCTCTCAGCAGATTATCTAGCTATCTCAGCAGAGTGATCTATCATCTATCTGTCTATCTAGCTATTTCAGCAGATTGATCTATTTAATCTCAGCAGAGTGATTTCCCACTTGTCTTAAAGAAAAAAAGGTCACTGCCTGATCTAGGAACTTTCTACCCTGTCTTTGTTTCTTGTCCTATGAATCCAGTAGCAGAGTATCCACCCTTTCGGGAAGCCTTTCACAAAAGCTAGGCTGCTTTCTCCTCCACCCTTCCTTACATAACATTGCAGGCTACCATCTTTTGTCACCCAAACAAAGAGGCTGCGCCTTAGCAAATGCAGCTAATCCTGTCCTTGCATCACCAGCAGCAGCAGCTGGAATTTCTGCCAGCCCTTTCATTTCTCTTGCTAAGAGAAAAACAAAATGAACAAGAAAGTGGTGCTCCTCACCCTATTGTTACCCTGGGTGAGGGATTCTCCAACACAACAACTAGGCATTTCTCAGCCACTGCGACCTTGTATATGTCTTCCCTCAGGACTAACAGAGAGTGGCCTTATTCACACTAGGAGATAAACCGATTTTTACACTGGATAGTTTCAAATTGATGGAGAGATTCGACACTGAATAAATGTTCAGACTAAAACTTGCCAAGATCGAAGCAGTCGTGTTAACATTAAAGTTCACATTTAAATTTGTAACGAATTGAAAATGACAATCAGAGCTGGCACCCAAGAGGGAGGGTCAATGGGCAGCGAGTGGGCAGAGAGATGGAACATACCCACCCCAAAGGTCTTGCGAAACTGCCATTTTCTCCCCTCTCTCAGCATTCGCAATTCCATGGGGCTCTTTGTGATTTCAAATTTCCCGCGCTGTCAGAGTGGTCCCTCTAAATCACTGCAGCTGTTTTCCACTTCAGCTGCTGAACTGGTTCCCTTTGCCCTCTGGGCCAGAGGCTGGGGAAGTTCCTTGAGGGGCATGGTACGGATGTATTTAAAAAAAAACTTTGCCAGCTTCTGTGCACTGTCAACATTTACATGGGTTCACTGGGGGGGGGGAGTCATGGGTGCCATGGCATACATAGATCCCTGGGTGCCGTGGGGGATTCTCCATGCATGCCCAGTGTGTTAATCCCATGGCACCCATGACTCCCTGCTGTGAGGCCATGCAAATGTGACAGTGCACAGAAGCTGTCCAAAGTTTTTTTAAAAAAACATGCCAACCCATGCCCATCCAAGGAACCTCTCTCTGTCCATTGTCCCTCCCTCCACGGTGCCCCGAATGTGATTGGGCAAGCACATTCACATTGGGGCAACCTGCCTCTTTTCAAAAGATGCGATAAAAGCTCCAGATACAAAAGAATCAGATTATTATTATATTATTATATTATTCTTTTTTATTTCTATAGCACTGTTAATATACACAGTGCTTGTCCTACAGATAATCAAATCAATAAAAATATAAAACCTGCCAAGGCATACAATCTCTTGGCTTTTCTTCATGAACAAAGATTCAGGAAGGACTCATCCCCTGCTTTCTACAAGTGCGTTGATGACTAAAAGGCCAATCCGAGAATAAACAAGTCCGGTTGCAGAAAGCACAGCAGATGTCTCCTTGGGTGATGTTTCCAAGTTGTGGTTCTTTCTGTGTTGTCGTTTCTTTCGCGGACTCATTCAGTGTGAGCTTTCAAAAAGGCTGCAGCCTCGTAGATGTGTGTCTCCATGCCTCCCAATGCAAGGCCCCGGGCCGACCATGGTTGGTGATCCATTTGGCCGAGCCTGGAGTTGTTTCAGGGAGGTCCTTGTATCTCTTCTTTGGAGCACCCCCTCTTACGTTGACCCATGGCGAATTCACCGTAGAATATCTTTCTGGGAGGCAATGGTCCTTCATCTAGAAATGTGTCTCCCAGCGAGCTGCGTCCTCAATAGCATGGCCTCAATGCTAATGATCCCTGCTTGCTCAAGGACAGCAACATTTGTCACATAGTCAAATGTTGTTTGTAAACAGCATGATGAAAGCATTCGAGGAGTCGTAGGTGTTGGCAATAGGTGACCCCTGTTTCAGACCCATAAAGGGAACAGACAGTACAATGGCTCTATACACCATGATTTTAGTGCTTTGCCTCAAGTGTTTTGTTACTCCAGACTCTTTTGTGAAGCCTTCTGGATGCAATATATGCCTTTGCTAATCTGTGATCCATCTCTTTATCATCTTGGCGTCTGAGGAGAGAAGCCTCCCAGGTAGGTGAACTGCTGGACGGACTTAAGCCCAGATTTGCCTACAGTGACATGGGATGGTAGTGTTCTTCCTGAGGTTGGTAGAGAACTTTCGTTTTCTTCAGACTGACTTCCAGCCCCAGAGCTCTGCAGTTGTAGCAAAACAAGATGTTAGGCGCTGCAGAGCTGCTTCCGTGAGCAACGAGGGCAGCATCGATCGATCTCTGAGATGCAGTCATCATCACCCTGTATAAGAAAAAAAGGAGCAAATGTGATTGCTCAAACTATCGAGGGTATAAGACTGCTCTTCTTCGCTGGGAAAATCCTTGCAAGTATACTCCTGAACAGATTAGTTCCTGTGTTGCAGAAGAACTTCTCCCTGAAAGTCCATGTGGCTTTAGAGCTAATAGGACACTACAGACATGTATTTGCCCTTACAACTGCAAGAGAATGTAGAGAGCAGAACAAAGGACTCTATGTAACATTTGTCGACCTCACCAAAGCCTTTGACACTGTGAGTAGAAGTCTGTGGTAATCCTGGAACGACTAGGATGCCCCCCCCCCCAATTCCTCAAAATGATCATCCTGCTACATGAAGGCCAGCAAGGTTAGGTCAGATATGGCGACGCTCTCTCAGAGCCCTTTCTAATGGTGTACAATCTACAAAAAACACATTAAACAGTAAGTGTATATAAACAGAATTAGTTAAAAACAGGCACAATTAAAACAAACATCCACTATCTAATCAAATATCAGATAAATATTCCCACAGTGCCTGGGAATGCTTCCCTGAACAGGGTGGTCTTAGCTCAGATTTAAAAGTCGTCAATGAAGTGATGAGCCATGTTCGTGGGGAAAGAAGGTTCCAGGAGTGAGGGGCAGCAAGGAAAGGGACAAATCCAGGACGGGACAGTGGGATCCTGGCTGGGACAGCACCTTAACTATAAATGGAGGGAATGTATCGAGAAAGAGAAAGAAGTTAGCTTCAGATAAATAAAGAGGGGCCAGCCCATGCCACAGCTTTAAAAGTTAACAACAGAAGCCTTATACTGGATATGGAAGGGAAAGGGGAGCCAAGTGAAGCGATGATAATAAAGGCAAACAGGTCAAAGCAGCGAGCGGATGTATAAGCCATGCAGCTGAATGCTGGATGGAAATTAAGGATGAAATAGAGAGAGAGGAAGCCCTGCTAGAGGAGGTTTACACTAACCTAGTCAGGGAGGACCACTAGAGCGTGTGGACAGTCTTAGCAGTAGAGGCAGAGAGAGATGGACACCGATTTTGCATGTTGTAAAGAAAGGTTCCACAGGCTTTGGCTGTGGCCTGAGGTGGGGGATAAGACAGGAGGAATCACAAGTGAAACCGAGGCTGCGGGCTTCCTAGGAATCAAATAGAGGTGTTGTCGACAGAAACAAAATCGGAGTATTGAGGGGGAACTTAGGTGGAGGTAAGCTTTGTGCCGATTCAGGTGGGCTTTGTCCGATTCACCCAACACACACTGGGGTGTAACTGACTTGAGTGTGAACAAGTCACCTATATCGTTTACAAAACCGGGTTTTTAAAATGTGCATGAACGAGTCCAATGCCTCCACACTACAGGAATGCCGTTTGATCCCACTTTAACTGCCATGGCCATTCTGGGCATAGAGTCGTTGTGATTCATGGTCGAAAAAACTACCATGCCCAGAATGACATCGCTTGAGCCATGGCAGTAAAGTGGGGTCAACCACATTATTTATGCAGTGCGGATGCACTTTGAAAGAAAGGAGTTGTAGCCTGAGCTTTCGTAAACTGGAGCCTACTTCCTCAAATGCGTGTCTCTTTTTCTTTCATTTAGGTCCAAAACACACAGCAGAATATCCAGTTTGAAGCCACTTGTCTAAGTGCTATTAGAAGATCCTGGGATTTGAAGTTTTTTTGTGGACACAAGAGTTCTCTCTGACAGTGCAGCAGTGTGCCAATTTCCGGGGAAATTCCCGGAATCTGGAGAATTTAATTCATTTTTTTCTGGGGATTTTGACTGAATAATAATACTAAATATTGGGGAATTCAGTGGATTTTGGATTTTGGTAAAATTCTGGGGATATCTCGAGGCTGTTGGCAAACACTGCAGAGAAGGCTCAATGTTCTCACAAAACTACAGTTCCCTAGCATTGAGCCCGAGCAGTTAAAGCGGTCTCAAACTGTTATTTCTGCAGTATGTTTTGGACTCTGCTGGAGAGTTCGGTGCCAGCTTAGCGAATCCGACCCGGATTTACCCAAGGCAATGTCCAAGTGAATGGGGCCTTAGTCTCAAAGGTGCTACAAGATTCCTTTGCATACTGATTGCCCGGCTCTCAGGGCTATTTGTGTGTTTCATTCCCTCAGGAGCCTTTCTGGTGCTCCTTCATTTCAACCTCGAAGCTCCTTTCCCAGCTCTGGGGTAGTTGCCCCCTCAAGGAAAGCGGCCTTCTTTCCACTATTCCCTGCCTCCCTCTCCATTTTTATTTTGATTTCTCGGAAGAATCCTGGCTGCTCCCGGCTGCAGTGTTGTGGTGTTGTTTTCCTTTCGTCCTATGGGCAGGGATTTTCCGTGGGCAGAGAGAAATGGGAGGGAAAGAAAGGAAAAGGGGGGGACAAAGGAGGCATGAATGGCGAAAGGAGAGAGCAACAGGCGGCGAGGAGGAAGCCAAAACACACTGCAGAAATAATCCCGTTGACACCACTTTACTGCCCTGGCTCATGCTAGGAATGCTGGAACTGCAGTTTTGTGAAACATTTAGCCTTCTCTGTCACGAGGCTCTGGTTCACAACAAATACAATTCCTAGGATTCCCTAGCACTGAGCAGAGCAGTGAGTTAAGGCAGTCTCCAACTAGTTATTTCTGCAACGTCTTTTGGAACAGGGATGGGAAGGCAGGAAGAACAAAAGGAGTCTGTTGACTTCTACTCAGCTGCACCACACTGCAGAAATAATCTGGTTGATACCAATTGGGCCCATTCACACACACTCACTGAAAGATTGGTTTTGGTGCATTGAATTCAGTGGTTAAATCCACCTTTCGTCCAGGGATTGTCAGGTGATACATATTTGATTCTATTTCCTAATCTCATATTTGTCAGATTCATCAGATGCAGGATTCCTGAACAGCAGTAAAGAAAGCTTCTTATTACTGAGGAGCCAGCAAGTGTTAATGAGTGGTTTGAGCATTGTAGTACAACTCTGGATAATCAGGATTCAGACAATATAGCCATGTTATCTATAGAATCAGTACGTCGAGATTAGCACCTTTGAGACTAACTGAAAGAAGTTGGCTGCATGAGCTTTCCTAGACTTAAGTCTACTTTCTCAGATGTGTAACCAAATGCATCTGAGGAAGTAGACTTAAGTCTAGGAAGGCTCATGCTGCCACCTTCTTACTAAGAGATCTCTCTGGAGATCAGGGTTCAATTCCTCATTGGGCAATGGAGACCCATTCGATGACCTTGGGCAAGTCAAATTTTCTCAGGAAGGGAAAGGCAAATCCTCTCTGAACAAATCTTGCCAAGGAACCCCTATGATCAGTTTGTCTTAGAGTTGCCATAAGTTAGAAATGACTTGAAGGCACACAACAACAAACAGCTATTTATGTTCTTGCAAGTTCACTAGATATGTGCTATTATTATCCATACATAATGATGGTTTGGATCTCAACACAATGATTACAACTCTGATACACAGAACAATAAACATGCAGAGCAGATATCTTAAAACTCTAGCATGTAGCTCCTCTTTAAATACCTAGAATTCAGGACAACTGCTGCTCTTTTGTCTCCAATGTTCTGTGGACACGGTTTCCAGGCATCCTCCTTTTCCAGGATATGTCCTACATTGCAGCCTTCTGTCCAGGAGAAGTCCAAAATGTCCTCTCTTTTGAGCATGACTAGGAAGCATAAATTTATATTTGTATTAGTGTTTTTAGCTTTTAGTTTGTAATGGCCTACATTTTTCTTGACTATCCTACATTTTGTGGTGCTTTGTCCTCCTTTGCAGTTTTGACATCTGATCACCCTGTCTGAGAAGCATTTTGCTGGTGGCCATTTTCGCAAACAGAAAGCTTGACAACAGGGAGGAGATAAAATGACATGACTGAGGTCACAAACTGAGAACGTGATAGAGGTGAGATTTCTCCCCCTCCAATGCTAAACTGTTCCTTCAACTCCTTCATTTGCTGCAGTAACACAGCACCCATTTTACATAATGCAAACTAATGAAGCTGAAAGACAAGTGCATTGTGAAAGAAACTGACAAAGCATAGAATATAGATTTAAATTAAAATAAATCCTTTACACTTTTGCATGACACCACACTTCTTTCATGATTTTGCTATTTAATTTAGGGTAATTTAATTGATAGGTCTTACATGAAGAAGTCTGTGGGATGAAATATAATGAATAATTTGTTTCTTTAAAATGATTTTGGAGTCACTTACTAGGAATCATATTACGGCCAGACTGAATCTTTACTTCATCCAGAGGTCAGAAGCAGGAAAGTGCTATTAAATTCATAATTTGCTTGAGGGCTTCCCATAGACCTCCAACTGGCCAAGGTGTGAACACAATGCTAGGCTAAATAAGCCTTTAGGCAGATCACAAAACAACCCTTCTTATGTTCTTAAAATACAGCAATAGTTCAGAGGCAATACTGCTAAAGTAAAGAAAATGATAAGAAAGAAATTAACAAAATAGTTACAGTCATGTGTTTTAAAACAGATAGCTTTGGTGCAGGTAGTGATAAGACGCACAAAGTAATTTGCTAAACTGGAACATCTGTTTATGGTTCTCAGATTTTCTGCTACAATTTCAGTGAAAACCAGAAGAAGACAAAGAATGTTAGATGTAAAATAGTTATAAGCATAAAATAAGTTTTTCTAAGACTCCCCCCACTTTCTTGAAGACTGCACACCTATACACTTCTTATGTAGAAAACTCACAACCCTTTTCCTTTTCTCTGCTTTCTCAATTCAATTGTGAGAGAAATTGACAATAAGGCATAGAATATAGGTTTAAAATAAATTAAAATAAATTCATTACACTTCTGCAAGTCATTTCTGATTTATGGCGACCCACAGGTGAATCTATCATGGGGTTTTCTTGTCAAGATTTGTTCAGAAGGAGCTTGTAATTGCCTTTCTCTGAGGTGGAGAGTGTGTGACTTGCAGGGAATCAAACCTTGAGTCATAGTTCAATACTCAAACCCCTGCACAAACAATGCTCAAACTCCGGCACAATGCGAGCTCTCAGTCCTGTGCACATCCACCTGGAAATAAACTTCACTGAATACAGTGGTTGCTCTAAATAAACATGAATATACATAGTTTGCTGTGTGTGTGAGAGAGAGCGCACACACAGAGATTCATACACATTTACAGAAGGGAACAAAATATGCAGGTGCAGGGAACAGAATGCACACTATTTTTCTTTCTTTTTCACATACTTATACATATACATACAGGGCAGGATGCTTGGTTTTTAAAAACATATTTAAAACCCCCTTTAAGACATTTTTTAAAAAGGATAGTCATCCCTTTCCACTATCACAGTCCAAGTATGACACTTTACTGTATTCGAGGCTGCTGATGAGAAACTAACATTGATATCCTAAAACAAGGGTTCTTAACTGTTTTTGTCCTATGGACTCCGTTGGCAGTCTAGTGAAGCCATGGACCCTTTCATGATCACATGAGACCTAGGAGCACTTCTAATAACTATGCCGATTTCAAAGTAGTCACAAGAATAAATGGTACTTCAAGATATCTGCAATATCTTTAATGCAATATTTCTAGAGATGACAAAAATCATAGGTTCTGCTAATACAATGCTGGTTTGTTGCCTACATATAGACCTGAAATTCTGTTAGAGAGATTAGTGAAAAAAGAAGTAATTTTTCCCCATACAAATTTGTGATGTCCTGAGATCTATCAACATAGCCCCTGGGGGTCTTTTTCAAAGTCTGTGAACCCCAAGTTAAGAACACCTGTCCTAAAGCAAGGATGGAATAATACAGCCTCCAGATATTGTTGGACTGTGAGTCTCCAAATTCTTCACCATTGACTATACTGTGGAATTTGTAGTCCAACAAAATCTGGAGAGCCACTCCATCCTAAAGGATTATATGTTTGCATTTTTTAAAAAAATTGCCAGCTACATGCGGATGAGTGACCTTGGACTGATGGGGGGGGGGGGTGGAATAAAAAAGAGGTTTAATTTAATTTAGAACTTGCAAGATTAGTTTAAAAAGGAGACATTTCAGAAGAAAAATGAATTAACATTTTTGTAAGTAACTTTGAACTAAGGACAAAATGCTATGGAAATCAGTGAGACACTCCTACTCCCAAATGACTCATATAAATTCTTGTACCACCATCTGAGGTTAGTGAAAACAGGACCTCAAAGGCAGAACTTGGAAAAGTTACTTTCCAGTTGTTCTCCTAGCTGGGGATTTTGGAAATTATACTTCAAGTAGTTTTTCCAGTGTTCAGTGGCAAAAGTTACTTGACATTTGGGCACTGTCTGCTTCAAGTTCAATGTCAGGATCTCTAGTAAAAAGATCACTGAGCAGGGATGACAAATGTGTCTCCCTGTTGCTATTCAGAACTAATACCGAGCTAGATGGACCAATGGTCTCTGAATCAATAAACATCAGCATCATATGTTGATGTTGTCTTGTGAACCATTCTGGGAAGAACAGTAAAAGAGCAAATAACAATTGTGTGGTGCTGCTGGTGTAATGATGCAGCCTTTTACCTTAAAGGTTTACCACCAACATCAGTTGTCAAAAGAACTCGTTTTCTCTGATTATTTTTTGCCTCAAAGGCAGCAGCTGAATGTGCACAGTGAAACTTCTACAGTTGTGCCTTTGCTAAGATGATAAAGCAAATCAACTGACCTACTCCAAAGCCCATATTGTGATAATGCCTCTACAGTGGGCCCTTGATATCCATTGGGGTTTGGATCCAGGATCTCTACGGAAATGAAAATCCTTGGCTGCTCAAGTTCCATTACATATAATGGCATGGTAAAATTGTGTCCCTTATATAAAATGGCAAAATCAAGGTATGCTATATATATATATATATATATATATATATGCCATGGATGATTGAATCTGTGGCTAAAGAAACAATGGATATGGAGACCCGACAGTATTAGTCCAAAGAAAGGCACAGAATTCTTTGTGCAAGCTTTCAAATATTTTCCAAACCATTTTGTGTCTTTTGAGTTCACCCTAGTGAAGTTATTACCACAATATGGAATTTGAAATTTGACTTATGATCAGCATGACTATCCTTGAATTTAGTCTTGTGCAGCTCTTATGAAAATGAATTGCTAGGCAGGACAGTAGTTGTCAAGAGTTAATATTGTTAACATCCAAGGCCTTTATCTGACATCACCACCATCTGTGAATGAAGCAGACCTAATCCCATGTGATATTCAGCCTCATTCACATTTGACTTGCTGTCCACATTTTTCCATGAATGGGCTTATTCTGAGCATGGTTCATCTCTAGGGGTTGTTAAATGCTCATGGTGGTTTGGATTTCTACATACACTTCCACTACTATAGGAAGAAGGAAATTTTAACACGTGTAATCACAGGGGGGGAATGTAGAGGGGCAATGATATTGTAGATACATCAGTCTGTTACATAATTTGGAATTGTAACTTTTAAGTTATGTCCAAACAAGAAATTTGATAAAATTTTGGGGGAAGAAGACTGAGGATGGTCACCTTTAAAAATGTGTTCATTTTGTTACAGGTGAGAGATTATGTGCAATAATTTAATATTTTTAATATTAAGCTGGAAGTGTTTTGTTATCTTACAGAGCAAGTGTATAAATGTTTAGTAAGTCCTGTTAATTTCAATGTGATTTACACCAGTGGGAATGTGTTTAAGATCAAAACCTTGGTAAGAGTCTATTGTTTCTAGTGTTTACTGTTTGCTCTAGTGTTTCTTCCTCTCCCTGAAAGCACTTTTTTCAAATAATAAACATCTAGCTGATTCAACATTTCCATTAAGGCTCCTCATACATTCTTTATATCTTCCATTTCTTCAGGATAATGCTTTATCTTCTCTCTGTCCTCACTTTTGTTTTTATTATCTAAATAAAACAAAATTACATTCAATGATATTAATACTACAGAGGAACTCCTCAATAAAATGCTGCTTTGGATGATATCTTTTGGACAGGAGCTTCCCACTGCCTCCAGTTCATCCATTGGAGCTCCTGAATATTTCCAGTTGGGAATATCACTGACTTGTCCAAACAAATAGTTTGTTTGCCCAGTTTCCTACCTTTTCATACATGTTGCACTTTGATATAACTTCTTCCACTAATTAAATGTTAAGTGATTTTGGATCCTTCTTGTTGTTAATTACCCTCAACTCAGGCAACTCATGCAAGCCCCCTATTCTCCACTTCTTTGCTTAGGTGCTGTAAATTCATATTTATGACCTCCCTAATTGATTCTATCCATCTAGCTTGTGGTCTTCCTCTCTATTTCTCACCACCTTTCCTTACATTATTATCTTTTCTAATGAGTTGTGCCTTCTCATGATGTGGCCAAAGTACAACAGCCTCAGTGTCATCACTATGATTTCTAGAGAGATTTCAGGCTTGATCTGTGGACCCTTTTGTTTGTCTTTTTGGCTGTCCATGGTATCCTCAGCACTTTGTCCAGCACCACGTCTCAGATGAATTTATTTTCTTCTTATCCACTTGCTTCATTGTCCAGTTTTTACATATATACATGCTGATGTAGAATACAATGGCGACGATTCTAATGTTAGTGTTTAATTATACAATTAAACTTATACGTTTACTCTAGGACAGGGGTAGGCAACCCTTTTGAGCCGGGGGCCGGGTTGCTGTCCCTCAGACAACTGGGGGGCCGAAGCCAAAAAATAAATAAATAAATAAATTTTTTTAAAAAAATTAAATAAATAAATAAACCGGGACAAACGTAGGACAAAATTTTCAAATGGAAGACACTTTTTAAAAAAAAAATGGAGGACATGCAAGAAAATTTGCTGATTTTTAAAAAAATGTTAAGATAAATGCATGTTTCTGAGGCTTCTATAGACAATTGCCCCACCATGCCCCTCGCACGAGACGCCAAAGGCCCCGGCAGCAATCGGCGGCAGGACCGGGCTGGGGCCGGTCCCAAGGCCTTGCCGGGCCGCATCCGGCCCGCGGGCCGCAGGTTGCCTACCCCTGCTCTAGGATCTTTTCCAGCTCATTCATGGCTGCCCTTCCCATTCCTAGTCTTCTTCTGATTTATTGATGTAATTTCTATTCTGTTTGATGTTTGATGCAAGGTTCAGCTTTTTTTACTATTTCAGTTTCCTCATTGTCTAGGTTGAATGTGTGTAGGTCCTCTGTGGTCATTATTTTTATTGAGCATTAAGCCTGCATATGCACTTTCTTCTTTGACTTTCTTTAATAATTGTTCCACGTCTGTGATGTTTTCTCTAATAGTATGGTGTTGTCCATATATTTTCAATTGTTGATATTCCTTCCTTCTATCTTTACTCCTCCTTTTCCTAAGCCTGCTCTTCATATGATATTTTCTGGATACAAGTTGAACAAATAGGGTGATAGAATCCAACCTTGCCTAACCCCTTTGCCAATTGGGAACCATTCTGTTTCTCTAAATTCTGTTCTAACTGTAGCCTCTTGTCTTAAGTACAGATTTCTCATCAGGACTATCAGATGTAGTGGCACTTATTATTATTATTATTATTAACTTATTTATATAGCGCTGTAGATTTGCACAGCGCTGTACATAAAAACAATGTCCTTCAGAGCCATCCATATTTTTTCATGATCTATGCAGTCAAATGCTTTGCTATAGTCTATCAAGCACAAGATTTTTTCCTGGAATTTGTTTGTATGCTCCATTGGCCATTGGATGTTTGCAGTGTGGTCCCTGGTGCTGCTTCCTTTTCTGAGCCCTGCTTGCACCTCTGGGATTTCTCTCTCTATGTATGATTGAAGTCTATGTTGCAGAATTTTGGCCATAATTTTGCTTGCATGGGAAATTAATGCTATTTGTGTTGTGTCTTTTTAAATTGTAAGTCTGAGGGCAGGGAACCATCTTATTAAAAAGATTGTATGTACAGCGCTGTGTAAATTTACAGCGCTTTATAAATAAAGGTTAATAATAATAATAGTGGCTGCAGTCTTTTGTGTCTCCCTTTTTGTGGATGGGGATGTATATTGATAGTTTCCAGTCTGTTGGCCACCACCTTGTTTTCCATATTTATTTGACCCATATTGGTTAGCACTGTAGAGTTGATTCTGTCTGTGTGGGCAGTAGCACAATTAGATCCTTACTGATCTTTTAAACCAAACAGAACGATATCAATAAAAGCGATGTGTTTCTTTCACATTTCCTGAAGCCAAAACCATACATAGACCTTATAGTTTTTTGCTCCAGGAATGAGCACACTGCAGGTTCTTCATGTGGGAGCTGCAGATATCTCCCAAAAGGGAAGGGTGAGGAAACTGTGGTCTTCCAGATGCTGCAGCATAGTGCAAACTATCTGGGACATCTGGAGAGGGCCACATGCTCTCCTCCCTTTGCAGTAAAAGTTGTCAAAGGACTACAGTAACACTTTTATTCTCCAAACTTCAATTGACACCCCACAGTCCAGATGAACCCCCTCCCCTGGTTGTTGTACACCAGCAGAAAATGAAGTAAAATCTGGATTTTTAAAACAAGGGGCATAACCTGGTTCATTCATATATATTTGATATATATATATGATCTTTAGAATAGTTCTGATTTCATTACTTTGCTGGCTGGAGTAGGATGGCAGTCGAAGTGGAGCAGAAAGGATCTAACCAGATTTTTAGTGGCAAGATTCAAGAAAGCAACCCTTGACAGATTTGGGGATTTTTAAAATATATATATATGAATGGCCAAAAATATTTATCTCACAGGCCAAAAGCCTTGAGGACTACACACCTACGCTGACATTAGTGAGCTGCTATTTGCTGCTTTGCCGAAGACAGCAGAATGTTTCCTGTCCAACTATGTACACTAATAATCAAGCTCATTAACAGCCTCCAGGCTGAACTGTCTGTGCTAACTTCTTGCATTCTTCTAATTAGATTCTAATATAAATCATACAAATGGAATTTTTCTCTCACATTTTCCGGGGAACCTGTGGCCGTTTCTTATGCTGTAGCACAGATACTTCTGGGAAATTCAGAGAAAGCATTCTAAACTTTGAGAGGAATGAGGCAGGACAGCAGAGAAGGCAGCATACACTTCAACAGATTGTAATCCCTCTGGCGAATGTTGACCTGGGCCCAAAACACACTGCAGAAATAATCCAGTTTGAGACCACTTTACCTGCCTTGGCTCGGTACTAGGGAATCCTGGGAATTGTGGTTTATAGCTAAATTTCTCACAAAACTACAATTCCCACAAAACTACAATTGAGCCAGGGTAGTTAAAGCCGTCTCAAACTGGATTATTACTGCAGTGTGTTTTGAAGTATCTGAAGATGCACTGTCTTAGGCAGAAGAAACCTATAGCTCTTCTTATACTATTATAGGAACTGAATCAGAATGGCTGGATGTTTTGATATGAAACACAGGGAAACCCCAAGTGCTCTGCTGTGCCTTCTCCATCCTTTCAGAGATGTACTACAGTCCCCATCATCCCTCAGTAGATGGCCATGCTGATCTGTTTTGTAACTGTTGGCTGAGCCTGTTTGCATGGAGCTCATCCTCACTGCAGAAATAATGCAGTTTGACACTTTAGCTGCCATGACTCAATGCTCTGGGATTCTGGGAGCTGGAGTCTGTTGTGGCCCCAGAGTTTTCTGTCAGTGGAGGCTTAATGTTTTACAATACTCCAATTCCCAGAATTCCAGAGCATTGAGCCAGGGGCAGTTAAAGCAGTGTCAAGCTACATTACTTCTGCAGTGCAGATGCAGCCTTAGAAGCTGGAAGAGAAGACTCATTTATTTGGGACTGCGATGACTTGAAGCAATTGCTATGGAATGCTGGGAACTGGAGTTTGTTGTGGCTCCCTGAGTTCTCTGTCAGGAAAGGCTAAATATCTCACAAAACTCTAAGTCCCAGCATTGAGCCATGGCATTTAAAGGGATGTCAACTTGCATTATTCCTCCCAAAAAAGTGGCACTGAACTGGATGCTATGCTTTGCTGGATGATGATGATGATGATGATGATGATAAAGAAGAAGACCTTCAGTGTTATCCATACTAGGAATTGTGTCAATTGTGTCCATTGTGTCTCCTCCCCTTCTTCCCTTCTTCGAATCATAGAATCGTAGAGTTGGAAGAAACCCCAAGGGCCCTCCAGTCCAACCCCATTCTGCCATGCATTCAAAGCACCCCTGACAGATGGCATCCAGCCTCTGCTTAAAGACCTCAAGTAAGGAGACTCCACTAGACTCCGAGGAAGGAGTTTGTTCCACTGTCCTCCTAATGTTGAGCTGGATTCTCTTTTCTTGGAGCTTGCATCCCTTGTTCCGTGTTCTAGACTCTAGTCTTCTTCCTCCTTCTCTTTTCCTCCTCCTCCTTTCCCTCTTCTTCTTCTTCTTCTTCTTCTTCTTCTTCTTCTTCTTCTTCTTCTTCTTCTT
>NC_056522.1:339678790-339686048 GCF_019175285.1 Sceloporus undulatus
CTTCTTCTTCTTCTTCTTCTTCTTCTTCTTCCCTTCTCCTCCTTCCCTGCGGTCCTCCTTCCTCCTCCAGCCCTCCTCCTCCTGACGTCTGGGGCTGGCAGCCCGGCCGGTTCCGCATTCCCTTCCCTTCCCTCCTCCCTCCCTCCCCTGCTGCTGCCACTCACTCTCTCCAGGCCCCGCTATATAACCGGGGCTGATGCAACCCACCCAGCAGCCAGCGTCCCACGCAGCCAGAGAGCGGGCCGGACAGGGAACCACGACGGACCAGGACCAGGACCAGGACCAGCAGCAGCAGCAGCAGCAGGAGCAGGAGCAGAAGACCCGGAGCAGCCACGGCCCTCCTGCAGCGAGGACCGGGCTGGGCTCCACACCACCAGCCTGGAGGAGAAGGAGGAGGAAGAGGAAGAGGCCGAGGAGGGCTGGAGCCGGGCAAAGGCTTCCCGCTGGAGCTGGAGCCCGGGAGCCAGCCTTGCGCCTTCTGCTCGGTGGGTTGCAGCCGGGAGGGAGAGGCTTGGCGGCGGGGATGCTGGGTGGGCCTGGCTTCTCCCTTCTCTGCCCCTGATCGCCCCCGCAGTGGCCCTGGGAGGGGAAGAAGGAAGGAGAGAGAGGCCCCCTTTGCCTTGGGAAGGCTAGGATCCTATAGAGTCACAGAGTCGGAAGGGGTCCAAGGGCCATCCATCTCAACCCGTCTGCCATGCAGGAACTCTCCGTCCAAGCATCCCCAATGACAGAGGGCCATCCAGCCTCTGCTTAAAGACCTCCAAGGAGGGAGGGAGAGGGAGGAGAGGAAGGAAGGTTAGCTACTCCTCACCCCAGCAGGGGCCCTGAGGGTGAAAAAGAAAAGGCTCACCCCTTTTACCTTGGCTGGGTTAGTTATTCCTCCTCACCCCAAAATGCATAAAAAACTGGGTAGTTACTCCCCAATCAGGGTCAAGATGGGTTACTCTTCGCCCCAGTGGCTCTGCAGTCTAAAACTGAAGAGACTCATCCCTTTTACTTTGGCCATGGCTGTTATTCCACACTCCAGTGGTCCTGAGTTTTTAAAAAAGAAAGAGACTCATCCCTTTTGCTTTGGCCAGATTAGTTGCTCCTCACCTCAGGGACCCTGAGGAAAAAGATGAGTTCCTCCTCCTCATTCCAGTGGCCCTGAAAAGGGGAGGGGGGGAATAAGAGACTCGCCCCCTTTCCCTCTGCCAGGTTAGTTGCTCCTCACTATTACTACAGTATTAGGCTGCATCCAGGAAAGCACCTGAAGCAGGAATGGTCATAGGCCACCATGGTGTTCTGACTCCAGTTCCTAGAATCTCATAGCATGGCAGTTAAAGTGGTGTCAACCTGGATTATCTCTGCAGTATGAATGCAGCCTATGAGGTGTCAGAACACTATGGTGGCTTATGCCCATTCCTGTTTCCAGTGCTTTCCTCTTCCTTATTATTGTGTGGCCTGGAAATTTGGGTTAGGAAAGGACCCTGGAGGAGTTAACAGATCTGTCCCATTGCATCAAGGTAAGAGCCTCTCTAGCAAAATTTTAGTACTGTATCTCAGATTAGGTCAGCTGCAAGAAAAGGGAGAACACTGTAGAATGGAGCGTAGACCAAAGACGACCCTTTGATGAGCATCAACGTATATCAGATCATTTGGAGAGCCGTTATTTTGTTAGCAACACAAAAATTTCTTCATTGCTCTCAATTCCACTCCCCCATTTGTGGCTAATCCTGTTCCATTGTAGCATCCCCTTCCTTCTCATTCTGCAGCATCAGAGGTCTTTTTGCTGCATTTGGTCTGCTACTTTTCTTTCCCCACCCTCTTACATATTCCATTTTAAAAGTTTTCCCTTTCCTTCTTTCTTTCCTCTCCAATTTTTGCTCTCTTACTATCTCCTGCTGCCCATTCCCCACTGACATCTGTGTGGAAGTAGCACACAAGGTGCTTGCATCCCCCATCCTTGGTATTTTACACCCATAAAGGTGTTCTGTGCAAGGTGGCTGCACCAAGCATGAACATTGCTATCAGCTACGCTTTAGCCATGGGAAGGGGCTGGGGGCCACCCACCCACCAAAAAAAGCAGAGCATGGAGAAAATACTTTTTTGGATCACATCTCCAAAAATCTGCTGACCGCACTGAATGGGAGGCTTCTGGGATCTGTAAAATTGGAGCTTTTCTCTATTTTTTTGCAGAGCTTGGGAAAGGGCTGCAAATGGCATCTATGTAAAATGTGTGTGTGAGAATTGTGATGGGTTGCAGTTGGATGTTGTGTAGGGCTGCCATGTCCTAAAGGCTAATGTAAGCTTCATGCCTTCCTGCCCCTCCTTGTTTCCCACTGTTGTTGCTAGTTGTATACATTCTTGTTGTCCCTTCTTGCCCATGAGAGCCCTTGTGTGACTGATTGTGGGTGTATGCGTCCCCCTCCGTTCAAGTAGTGTCTAGTGAAGCAGAAAAGGTTGTCTAAGTGGCTGTGTTTTCTCCTTTGGGGGGCAGGGAAGGGACTTGCTGCTTATGATAGTGTCTGGGCTAGGCCCTGCCTGGAGGAGCTGGAAAATGATTTCCAAGGCTTGCAAGTTGCGCAGCTTTGGGCATGTCTTGTTATTTTAGCCACACCTTTTCTGGTATGTTAAGGAGGACAGGCAGACAGGTTAGGTTTTTACAGACTCACATTGCAGTGCCGAGAGCATCTTCTCAGGGCAACATATTGCCAGCATTTGGGTGTTTATTTGCCAAACTGCTGGACTTCTGCCTGCTGTTTTTGACTAAATCCTGGACATATTGCACCTTTTGATACAACCCAAGAAACTTTATTTTTGGCTTAGTTGAGACTATATAAGCAAATCACCAGCAAGATTTTTATTTTATCCTTTTTTTAAATGACTATTGCTCCCTGAATCCTCCAGGCTGGCATGCTCAGGAGCCTTGTTGGGGGATTCTGGTTTTCATAAAAAAGAAATTTGTAGTAAAAAATAAATTTCCAGATTGTGCAGATTTGCTGGTAATTATGGAGAGGAATAAATGACCCTGCACTACAAATCCACCAAAACACATGCATTGGATCATGCATAGCGTGGACCCGCCCTGGTAGTTTTTTGTAGATAGCTTTCTTTTTCATAACAATGCTTTGTACTGTGTGCTAACTAACACACATTCAGAACTGTGTGAGTTCAAAGCAAGCAGTTCTCAGCTTTGTCTGAACCCTTTTCAGTTTTATGACCCATGTCACACAAGTACTATTCCATGAATGTTTCTCCTTTTTCCAGTACTTCCAGTTAAACATGAAAAAAGGAGCCCCAGAGTCTGAATGAACAGAGGCAGTTCTAAGTCCGCTTTAGCAATCAGGCATGAAGTGGAGTTAAAGTCAGCCTTCTGCACTTCATTCCAGGAGGCAGTTCTTTCTCTGTTCCCACTCCCTGCCTCTGGTGGTAGGGAAATAGGTTGGAGATCAAATTGGAGAGGAAGGAGAAATACCAAGAGAGAAAGAGTGAGTGAGTGAGTGAGTGAGAGAAAAGAGCAGGCAGCAGCCACATTATGTTTCCATTTTCCTTTAATGAAGGCCCTGTGGAGGTGTATTTGAAAACACAGGGTCTCCTATGCCCTCAAGGTGGGTGAGAACACTCTCTTGGCTGGTTCCAGGGCCATATGCAAAGTATAGTGGCCAATGAAATGGGGCCTGGCTCATTTTGTTGCTTGTCTTGGCAGCTCACTTCATGGCTTGTATTACCAGCCCTGGAACACAACCACTGCCAAACTCCCTCTCTCTCTTTCTCTCTCTATGTGTGTGTGCGTATTGGCGCTTGGAGAGCTTAGCAGAGACAAATGCTTTACTGAGTCAGGCTAGGAATTTTTAAACTTCTTTCTTGAAGCCTGCATGAAAATTATCTGCAGGCGTTTGCCAGGGATTTCCACTGGGAATCTGCAAGCTTGTGAGGGTGTCTGGGATACCAGTTGTTAGGATGTCAAATTCTTTGTGTGGTTCCTGACGATTTATTAAATGCCCATTTGCGTGGGTGGTTAGACGGGACATGACGTTTATCATCCAAATCCACCCTCCCCATGAGGAACAACACATGGCTGTCTCAGGAGTACTTGGCTTGCTTTGGATGATTGGACAGATAACGAAAATGCAAAATTCTGTACTTTTGTCTTGTAATTTTGACCTTTTTTCCCCTTTAACATCTGAGATTGTGTCCTGTAATTCCTAACCTTCCTTTTTTGCTCACAAAGGGTAGGTGCTACATTTGCACACCCTATTGTTGCAATGGAAATAGTTCCAGAATTGAGACCCTTGTGCTGCTGTCAACAATTTGTCCTTCATTTCCTTCCCTAGCTAGCATTCCAGGTTGAGCTTCATTATATGCCAGTAGGACCAACTATGGGTCCTGAATTGGGAGAAAGGCAGGATATTAACTATTGTTTGAATAAGAAGCATTGGAGGGACATATTCTAGAGCAGCTGTTATTCATAGTGGATCACCAGATGTCTTGGACTTCAGCCCCAGCCAGCATAGCCAGTGGTCAAGTATTGAAGGAGTTGTAGTTCAAATATCTGGAGAGCTGCAGAGCTTGAGCACTCCTGATCTGGAGTAGCCTTCACTCAATCTATTGCTCTACAGATTCAGTGAGACTATGGCAACCATGATTCTCAACCAGTATGGTCATGCCTGTACTCAGAGCCAGTGTTGTGTCCAGGTTTTGGAAAGTCCTTGAAAACCTCCTCCTCTGGGCCACATCCCTACTGTCGATTCCTTTGGGCCCAGTTCACATAACCCAGAGAGGGCTTGGAGCAGAAGGACTGGCTGCAGATGTGTATGCCTTGGGACAACCATCACCACCCCAAAACTTCTGGCTGTGCTCTAGATAGACTGAGCACACGTCAGAGCTCATTAGGGCATCAGTAGGCAATGAGACTGCATAGGTCATGGATATAGTGGTTGTTTTATGTATCTGTGAGACTATTTATATATGTTGTGGTTGGATTTGAGGTTGATAGACTTGGGAGTTGAATAACCAGCTGTGGATCCCAGTTTACTGATTGTTCATCTCTGCCTTAGTGACAAACACAAACTAAAAATGCTACCAAAGGAGGAGATTGCATGGGGAACATGAAGATCCAGATCTTGTTGGTCTGAAGTTCCCAACGGTCCTGGCCTGCATTCCCAATAGGGAAGGAGGATAGTGGTTGTAATCCAACAACACCTAGAAGTCTTCACATTCCCCCCACCTTTGTTCTGAATCATTTCTCTGACATGTATGCAAGAACATACTTCATCAAGCACACGTGGGACAGAAAAGGCACTACTAGATGGATGTAAACATGGTTTGATGAAGAATGAAAAGTAAATGCAGCCCTGATTCAGACATTTAACTTGCTGCATGCTGAAAGAGCAAGCAACGGCCTGGTCTGGTCATGACTAACAGAGAGGCCCATAGTTCAGGTGGTTCTAGGCTAGGGGTGGAAATTCTATGGCCCTCCAGATGATATTGAACTGCAACCCCCATTCTTAATCACCATTGGTTCTCTTGATTAAGGCTGCTGGATGTTGCAGTCCTATAATAGGGAATGCTGAGGATAAAGTATATCTTGATTTCAGTAAGGCTTTTGACAGGGTTCCCCATGACATTCTTGCAAACAAGCTAGTGAAATGTGGGCTAGACAATGTAACTATTACATAGATTTGTAATTGGTTGACTGGCCGAACCCAAAGGATGCTCAACAATGGCTCCTTTTCATCCTGGAGAGAAGTGACCAGTGGAGTCCCACAGGGTTCTGTCCTGGGTCCAGTGCTATTCAACATCTTTATCAATGACTTGGATGACAGAATTGGGGGTATAGTTATCAAATTTGCAGATGACACCAAATTAGGAGGAGGAGCTAATACCCCAGAGGACAGGATCAAGATTCAAAATGACCTGAACAGACTAGAAAGCTGGGCCATAGCTAACAAAATGAATTTCAACATGGAGAAATGTAAAGTACTGCACTTAGGGTGGAAAAATGAAATGCACAGATAAAGGATGGGTGACACCTGGCTGAACGAGACTACATGTGAAAGGGATCTGGGACTCTAAGCAGACCACAAATTGAACATGAGTCAAGAGTGTGATGCAGCAGCTAACAAGGCCAATGAGATTTTAGGCTGCATCAATAGAAGTATAGTGTCTAGATCAAGGGAAGTAATAGTCTCACTCTAGTCTGATCTGGTCAGGTCCCACTTGGAATATTGTGTCAAGTTCTGGGTGCCACAATTTAAAAAGGACATTGAGAAACTGGAACGTGTCCAAAGGAAGGCGACTTAAATGGTGAAGGGTCTGGAAACCGTGTCCTATGAGGAACGACTTAGGGAGCTGGGGATGTTTAGCCTGGAGAAGAGAAGGTTAAGATGTGATATGATAGTCCTGTTTAAATACTTGAAGGGATGTCATGTTGAGGAGGGAGCTAACTTGTTTTCTGCTGCTCCCGAGATTAGGACCGGAGCAATGGATGCAAGCTCCAGGAAAATAGATTCCACCTCATCCTTTGGAGGAACTTCCTGACAGTAAGGGCTGTTCGACACCGGAACAAACTCTCTCAGAGTGTAGTGGAGTCTCCTTCCTTGGAGATCTTTAAACAGAGGCTGGATGGCCATCTGTCAGGGATGCTTTGATTGAGATTTCCTGCATGGCAGGGGATTGGACTGGATGGCCCTTGCAGTCTCTTCCAGCTCTATGATTCTATGATTCACATCCCAGTTCTAATAGAGTCAGCCCTCCTTACCTACAGTTTTTTAATCCGGATTCTTTATCAAGCATCTCTAGCATGAAATTTTTTTTTAAAGTATAAATTCCAAATAGCAAACCTTGATTTTGGCATTTTATACAAGGGAAACCATTGTACTGTGCTACTGTATTTAATGGGATTCGAACATCCACAGATTTTGTTATCCACAGTGAGTCCTAGAACCAAACCCCAGTGAATAACAAGAGTCCACTGTACAACAAAATCCAGGAAACAGGTATAACTTTATTGGTCATCCAAAATGCATAAAAAACTTTTGAAGCTTCACTGGCTTTTTCATCAGACAAAAATGTTAAAAATCATACAGAAGTAGAAAAGTGATGCAGTTAAAGTCACAGGCCTACATTTTGTCTCAGATGCTGTTTCTGTTGTCAGTTAAGATGGTTTGGAGTGATCTCAATGCACAGAGAGGCCACTCCTCTTCTTGTCCATGTGGGGACTAGGAATAATAATAATAATAATAATAATAATAATAATAATAATAATAATAATAAT